>NC_073272.2:45413409-45716439 GCF_029289425.2 Pan paniscus
GTTATGCACTCACAGTTGAGAATCATAGCTTTAGATCCATCAATCGACCCAAGAGGGAAACTATCCAACCAGTTAATGCTATCTCAACTAAAATCTAGTAAAGAAGACAATTGACACTTTCAAAATGAGTATGCCAAAAATTTAAGTTGGCTCTCTGCAAAACAGCATAGGAGCATTCTGTTTGCTGAGTAAGTATAACAGGATTGCTAATTCAGAATTAAAATAAAAATTACAAGAATCCATTCATTTATTATTTTTTAGACATTATGATGGCTTAGGCACCACAGGAGGTACGGAGGATGAAAAGATGAATAGAAAACTGTCTCTGCTCTCAAGAATAGATGATAATAATACCAGTGTATTGAATGGGATGTAAATAAATCACTTTATTTTTTGTCTTCCACTGTTCATTTAAACCTGCTCAGTGAGGGAAGTTTCTCCATTTCTTGTATTTGAAAACCCTGGCAGGTCTATGACTCTATCATCAATTGCTCTTAAATAACAGACAATCCTATGACTTCCTTAAGCCACAAACCACAGTCTCAATTCAGTAATTTTGATGTCCAATACTGTGGAATGATCAAGTCTCTGAACTTGATTTAAAGCTCAGTCTTCTCCCCTCTTCCAGTTAAGACCAGCTTCAGGGGCAGCAGTACCATCTTGCAAGGGACATGTGGTAAGCTTTTCCTTTCCTTCTGTACTCCTTCCTTCCTTAGCTTGCCAACCGTGGATTCTGGGACTTTATGGGTTGAGTGTGGAAGGGAATGAGGGAAAGTGGTTTACTGAACACTCCTACTTGACTGTTGCTCTTATAAGGTAGTTTTATATGATCCAAGCCTGGCTGTTATGAGAACTAACTCTTTCTTGTGAGGACACTTTTGGGTGTTTTTTTCAAAGACTCTCCCTCTGGCTCTAACCTTGACTGCCACAAAACAGGCAGTGCCTCTCCTTTGGGTAGCCAATTTTAATCCCTGCTTAGCTTGTTTTCTGGCAGTTGCTGTGGCAGCCCCTAACTCTCTGGTCAAAACTATCTCAGCAAACTATTGCAAGGACAAAAAACCAAACACCGCATGTTCTCCCTCATAGGTGGGAATTGAACAATGAGACCACTTGGACACAGGAAGGGGAACATCACACACCGGGGACTGTTGTGGGGTGGGGGGAGGGGGGAGGGATAGCACTGGGAGATATACCTAACGCTAAATGACGAGTTAATGGGTGCAGCACACCAGCATGGCACATGTATACATATGTAACAAACCTGCACGTTGTGCACATGTACCCTAGAACTTAAAGCATAATAGATAAATAAATAAATAAATAAATATATATATATATATATATATACATACATATATACTACCTCGAGCAGAATCGAGGTCTTTGATTCTTCAGAGGTACGTGAAGCTCTCAAAGGGGTTTTCTTGATGCTTCTCTCACTAGACTTGGAATGAGAAGGCAGCCCCCCCATCCCTCCCTTTTGTGCTGTGTTGGACCCAGAGAATGGCAGCTCTCTCTCTAAAGAGATCTGTACAAATCTGCCCCTTTGAAAACCCTCTCTACTCCTTTTATATTCTCAAAACTGGTGAGGGGTTACAACAGAAAACAAAAACACATTTTTTATATCTTTCCTTTGAAGTTTTCTATTTTTGTCTATCTCAGGACTCACCTTGGTAGCTGATATTTAATGTAACTTGGCACCTCAGTCAAATCATGTAAATTAACACGACACAATTGCAATATCATGTGGTCAGCACAGAACAAGAGGTCAATGTATGTGACATTGGGAAAACAAGGAAAAGGGGCACCTCACTCAGCTGGAGAATGAGGGATCCAGGACATTTTTGGAGAAGGTGATTCCTTTTTTTTTTTTTTTTTTGAGACAGAGTCTCACTCTGTCACCCAGGCTGGAGTGTGATCTCGGTTCACTGCAATCCCCGCCTCCCAGGTTCAATCAATTTCCTGCCTCAGCCTCCCCAGTAGCTGGGACTACAGGCACGCACCACCATGCCCGCTAATTTTTGCATTTTTTATAGAGATGGGATTTCACCATGTTGCCTAGGCTGGTCTCCTGAGATCAAGCGATCTGCCTGCCTCAACCTCCCAAAGTGCTGGGATTACAGGTGTGAGCCACTGTGGCCAGCCCTTGACTCTTTCTTAGCAGATGCATTAGAGTTAGCAATGAGATCAACTTTTAGGGAGACTTTTTTGGAGAAGATGCTCAAGAAGGCACCCCATGCCATGTACATTTTTAGAGAGAATAAAAAAAATGGTTACAAAGAAAATCTTGGTGGGTTTCCCATTTAGTATCTGCTATGGATTGAATGTATCCCCCAAAGTTCATGTGTTGGAACTTTGATCCCCAGTGCAGTGGTGTTGGAAGGTGACATCTAATAATGAAAGATGTTTGGGTCATGAAGGCACCGCTTTCATAAATGGGTTAATACTATTATCATGGCAGTGGATTTGTTATCACAGGAGTGGATTCCTTAAAAAAGGATGAGTTTAGCCCTCTCTTGCACTCTCTCACCCATGTGATGCCTTCTGCCACACAGCAAAAAGGCCCTCACAAGATGCGAGTTCCTTGATCTTGGACTTCCCAGCCTCCACAATCATGAGTCAATAAATTTCTGTTCACTATAAATTACTCTGTCTGTGATATTTTGTTATAACAACACAAAATAGAGTAAGACAGTCCCTAAATTTTCCATAAACTCATACATGTTAATGCCACTGTAAAATCAGAAACCCTATACTATTATTAATTAATCTTGGGAGATTTCTTCAATTTCACTTATGCTAAGAATAAGCTTCATTTTTTAAACAAGAGTATAAGAATGGCCATTTATGGATTTAAAAGACATCCCGATGAAAACTGACGGTGGGAGTCGAGAGGTATGAGTGCTTTGAAATGATGATACCGTTTAAAAAATAGTCCAAATAGAATTTAATGGACTGTGAAACTGCAGTTTCAAATTAATGAGTGTACCTAGTAAAAAGCTTTGCACCAAGAAGCAATATGAAATGTCAACTGAAATATTATAATTAGCTTAATAGTTTAAGCATCTTGCTTATTAATATGTCATTTATTTTGGCAGGTATTTTTTGGGGTAGTGAAGGCAAGGAACTGCATCTTTTAGTATTCTTACCATATCTTTATAAATCATTTTCAACATGCTCACACATATGCCACCCATGATGGATCATGCAATCAAATGCATGCATCATCCAGGCTTCAACGAAATTTTGACTAAATGCTTTCAAGTCACAATTACATACTTAATACTGGATCTTGATTTGATGTGTCCAAAGCTTGAAAGTCATTACCCAAAAAGAAAGGACAGCAGATATGGTCAATCAACTTTTATTTTTAATTACCCAAGTGTGTACTGTCCTTTGTATGAAGATACAATGGAGGATACAAAAGGAAGAAGAGATAAAATTTCTACCATCAAAAAAGTTAAAATCAGCTGGAGACACACCGCACAAAACAGTAAGACTTAAGGCTATATACTGAGTAGCATTTGAGAAGTGTAAGACAACTTAGCACAGAGTAAACCCACACAACGGGACACCATCAGTAACTATGACAGGGAGTGAAGGAGGATAATTGGGGAAAACATCCAAGGAGGTGGGAAAAGCATTGGATTTGTGTTCTAGTCCCCCAGATACCAGTGGCTTATTGTGGCTCTTAGGTAATTAAGTTCCACCTCGGTGGGCTTCAGTTTGCTCAACTCTAAAACAGAAGGTGAGGACTAAATGGTCTTTACTGTCTTTCAGCTGTAACAATACAGTATTCTAAGGACGAATGCAAAGAACTTGGGAAGGTGAGGCTATTACAGGTAAGAGGAAGAACAAGCACAAACCCGCAGTGGTAGGAAAAAATTCATTGCTTGTGCATGGGCAAGGTGTGTTGTGGGGCAGCAAGAACCTTAAACAAGCCAATTTAACTATTCTAAAGATTCTGAGGGCAATAAACTTGGAAACTGGTGAAACAGAACGCTAAGCCAGGTAAGGGACACTAAGCAGGGGCCACAATGGAAAAAGAGATACCATGTATTTTACAGTCAGAGTTGGATTTATCTTCATGCTTCCCGCCTCACTCCACATTATTTGTCTTCATGGAACTTTACTGCAACTCTTTCCCCAAACCCATATCCCAAATACAGTAAGAAGAGAGTGTGATTACAGACACCCTCTCTCTTTAGACTCGCACAAGTAGCCCCCTTTTGTGGGCCAGGAAGCCAAGAGCCGTTGCTGAAAAGATGGTGGTCAATCCAATCAGCCTGAGCAGGCCTGGCACGGAGGGCAAATGTCTCTCCAAAAAGGTCGTGGTGATGGGCTGTGCAGGGACATCCTGGGTTCAGAAAACATTGGGTATTAGTACAGGGCTTGTGCACTTCATTCCAGAAATTCTGTACTTTCTCCAGCTCTCTGAACATGACCCATTCTTGCCAACCTCTAGACCAGTAAACACGATGTTCCCTCTGCTTATACTGTTTACCCTGTCTTCCTCACTGGACCCTTCACTTCCTCAGGGAGGCTTTCTTTCCTGATACCCCAGCCTAGGATGACATTCTCCTTTTGCATTTTTTCTCAGCATGTCTTCTTCACTGTTCTGTACTTTTTGGTTATCATCTGCATTCTCCACCAGATGTTGAGCTCCACAAAAATGCTGCTGTGCCTTTGCCACAGTGGCTGATACAGAACACGTGTGCCATAAATACTTGTTAGTAAATGAATCAATGGTCCCCACAGCCCACAATCCCATCCCTGGCAGAAGCACTAAGAGAATGACTGTGGAGTGGCAGGCCTATTCTCTTTGACTTCACACTTAAAAGGATAGAGCAATAATTCTGACCTTTGTGACTTTGTCCTCTAAAGTGCGTTTGCACTCTAACCTCTATGCATCCCTCCTTCCAGCCAGGAAAACTTCCTAGGATTTTATTACAAAAATGATGAGTATATTAAAAATAAAATTTTAATCTAAATATTCTCCATTTCATTCCATTTGTTTGTCCCTGGACAGGAGATGCTAACACACTTTCCTTTCTTTTCCTACCTCGTGTGGAGAATCACCAGGCTAGATATTTATTTGACAGGCATTTATTGAGTTATTATTTTTAGAAGTCTCCGAGAAATGTCTCCCTCCTCATCAAAAAATATTTTTTCCTAATAATCTGTAATGAATGTGACAGCTACAAATTTATCAAAGTTCATCTAAATCTCTCACCTCTACCCTAACCCATGATACTTATTTAAACATTCATGTTTAAATCACTTAGTTGAATCACTTAGGAAAAGGTATGTGAATATATACAAGTGTGCTCTTCTTGAAAATAATGGGTTTAGAGAAAAGATATCTAATTTCATGAAATAAAACATAGCCTACCACAGACTCTGGTTCTGACTGCCAGATTTCATCCTCTGGAATCTTCCCCATGGCATGCAGGATCTGAAATGAAAGAACACACTGGCAAATAGCAAAAGTGACACCATCTTTCTTCTAATCTGCTCCCTAAAGGACTAAGTAACTGTCTCTTGAGATATCCATCAAAAACACCAAGGTAAAGGCCAGAACACTCCATACAACCTTTAAGAGGCGCCAAAAGGTCTTTCTCCTGTGGTATAAGAGGTTCCAATCATTAGGCTTACCATAAATTTTAATAGTTATGAACACACCTCAAATAGGGATGACATCAGAGGAACTGTCAGAAAATCTTTCCTGTGAAATGAATTGAATTTTGAGTCCTAATAGAAGCATGTTTGGTTCTAGAATATCAGACCTAGGTTACCTTTCAAGTATAGTCAGGTTGATCGTTTGCCCCATGGGCTCTTTTTACTTCGGGTGACATGTTAGGTATTTTCATTATTACTTCGGGCTAAGGTGTTCACTTCACCTGAGACAATAGTTAAAATAGTATTTTATGGGTCTTAAGATGGGGGTTACTGGAGAGTTGGTCTCCAGGCTCTCAGATATCTTTGACCTACATGTCAGGACCATGAGTTGCCTCCTTCCCCATAATCTATGACCCCAGACCCTACCTCTCGGGCTGCTCTCTCCCCGGCCTCTACAGCCCCCTCCATGTAGCCGCTCCAGTGTGTGGCAGTCTCGGTGCCTGCAAAGTAAATCCTGTCCACTGGCTGGCGTAGAACCCTTGGAACAAAAGCAAAGAGGCAAAAGTGGTCAGTCTCAGAGAGTCAGAGAAAAGTTTTCCCATAAAGACCAATGCTGGTCAGCTTCCTCAGATTCTAAACAATCAAGAAGGACACTGGCAATTTTGGAATAATGTTTATGTGGTTCCTCCAGCTCTTACATGATCCTTGTCACAAACAAAATAGAATAAAAGCCAAAGTTCACTCCTGCACCAAGAGTTGCAGGTGAAGGAGCTGACATTAATGGACGTAAATTATGTATTTGCTTCATCAACATGAAGTGAGGGACTGTATAAGCCCAGTCACATGGCTCCCTTTATGGCTCACTGGCTCTGTGGCAAGGTGATACATGCCCCCAATTCCCCACTGGCTATTCCACTAGTGAACTTGGCAAATCACTTACTCTCACTGTGCTCTGGCTTCCTTGCCTCTTAAAGGGAATGGTCCACTGATTTCTAAGACCCTTTCAATCAGTAACATTTAACAAATCTGAGAGTCTGACTATGGCTCCATAACTCCTATTCCTTGAACACTTGCCTGTACTGGTGAGGTCGGTACTATTATTATCACCATTTTGCAGATAAGAATATGGAGGTAGACTGTGGTGGACATTGTGATGAACCACGCAGGCCCCCTTCAAGAATGAAAGACTTATTCCCAGCTGCTGGGAGTGCTGCCAGAAGAGGGCCTACTGATGTCAGCCCTCTTTGGAGATTGCCTCTGCTAAAAAATACTATGTTACCTACTAGGTCATGCCTCCTTCCAATAGCAGTTGCATCCAGTGACTGATCACCACGGGCTGTAAATACCTGATTCCCAAGCTCCAACTTGAGACCTCCCACTCTGAAGGGCCATTCTAGTTCTGGAACTTCCTCTGGGGTCAGCTGAGGCCTTCACTGGAACTGCACTGCAGCCCAAGTTCTCCCTATGCCCACTCCTGCTTCCTTCTCCCTTCCACAGCTGCCAATCCTAAGGGCATGCCTTAATATATATCCTGTCTGCTAATCGTTGTTTCAGGGTCTGCTTCCTGGAACCTAACCAGCAACAAAGACAAAGTAATTTGCTCTCGGTCACAGCTAGTAAGTGGCAGAGTTGGTATTTGAACACAGGCAATCTGACTCTGGAACCTACAGTCTTAACCACTTAGTTATACTTCCTCTCTCTACTGCATTATTTCTTCAATCTTTTAAAGAACTCTGTGATGTAGCTACTATTATCATTATCTCATTTTACACATGAGAAGACTGAGGCTTGGAGAAATGTTCAGTGATATGCCAAGAGCCACACTCCTAGAAAATAGCAAAGCCAGGATTTGAACCATGTCTAACAGATGTCAAAGTCTCTATTTCTATCTCATATTCTTTGCCTGGTGTATCATCACCCTATAATATTTAATAGTTAGTAGACTGCCCACATGCTATACAAGGGACTGAAATGTCATAGCACTTGGCCTGTAAGAGGGGCAGTTCATTGTTGCTCTGACAAAAATACCATAAGGAAAGCACCGTCAACATGCCATTATTCATCCTGTCTCAGGGTTCTCTTATATCTGATAAGCGATGTCAAGAACTAACATCCATGTTCCATCTTAGTCAACACTGTACACCACTGGGCCTTTTATTAGAAAACCAAATGAGCTGGCTTGCATTGGTGGGTTTTCTTTCACCTGCTCTGATTGTAGTCATCACAAAAAGGAGAAGAAAATACAAGGAGAGATATTGTATAGAATACAGATGGTCTCCAACGTATAATTGTTAACTTTATGATGGTGTTAAAGCAATACACATTCAGTAGAAACCATACTTCAAGTACCCATACAACCATTCTGTCTTTCACTTTCAATACCGTATTTAAAACTTCACATGAAATATTCAACCCTCTATTATAAAATACGCTTTCTGTTAGATGATTATGCCCAACTGTAGGCTAATATAAGTGTTCTGAGCACGTTTAAGGTAGCTAAGCTAAACTATGATATTCGGTACATTAGGTGTATTAAGCGCATTTTCCACTTATAATATTTTCAATTTATGGTGGGTTTATTGGGATATAACCCCATCATATTTTGAGGAACATCTGTATTAGTATATTGATGACAACACATGAAATATATAGAGAGCCTAAGGGTACTCAGGAAGGAACCCTTCCTACAAGAGAAGGTGGATTGACTTTCCCCGTGTTGATTAAACAATGCCGTTTTTCACTACATGTTTACTTTTTTTTTTCAATGGAGAAAACTAACCCCAGCTGGAGACCTCTAGGAGGCCTGGCTAGACCCTAAGAATGAAATATTAGAAGAAAGAACAAAGGCTTAGAGAACTAATCATACTATAAATCAGAATATGTGAAAACCAAGAATTAATTTTAAACAAAGAGATAGTTTCCCGCCACTTGTCATTTGGAAATTATGTTCCTTTAAGGGAAAAAAAGAGTCCAACAACCAGGTAAGAAAAATACCTGCCCCTTCTTTTGCAGGTGCGTGAACAGACAGTATATATTTACAAAAGATATAGGACATCATAAAGGGGAACTCCACATATATTTCTTGTGGCTTATGAGTTTTACTGCATAATCACGACAATCATTTTTTTCACCCTATCCAGAAGAAACATTTCTTAAGAAATGTATATTTAGTTCTTTACCAAGTTGTACTGGTAATTCTGTCTTCTCTTTTCCTTCAGAACATGTACTGTGAACTTTCAGGGCTCTGAATATAAAACTTATTGCAATATCTTAAATACCATGGCCCTGAAGGGTCAAGGGAAGTCTTCTGGGCAGGTAGTCTCTGTTCATGCTGGGAATTATGTTAAGCTATGCTGTGCCTTAGTTTCTACCCTACAAATTGAAGGTAGTTATAGGAAGCCTGACATATATCCCTGGGAAGGAATAAAGATAAAAGAAGGCATTACTGTATCACCACCAATGCCAGATACAATAGGATTTATCTTGCTTCTCTCACGTGGTCAGGATCAGGCCAGTTCAGGTTAGTGTCCTCTTTGTTCCCCAAACCAAAAGGTATTTATGAAATTGAGCATAAAACCCACCACTCTGTGGTCAGAAATCTAATCATATCACACTTCTGATTTAAAACAAAGCCAAAAACAAAAGTAATGCAGTGATAGCTGTTCTCTGTTGAAATATCAAGTTTTGTATTCCTGAATGTGTCATATAGGGCAAACTGTTCTTCCTCCCTCTTTGGTCTGATTCTCCATTCTGTCCTTAATATCACCCATAGCCCATCTGATATAATATTTTGATATTTGTCCCTGCCCAAATCTCATGTAGAATTGTAATTTCCAATGCTTGAGGTGGGGCCTGGTGGGAGGTGTTCGGATCATGGGGACGGATGCCTCATGGCTTGGTGCCTTCTTCATGATAGTGAGTTCTAGCAAGATCTGGTCACGTAAGAGTGTATGGCACCTCTCCCCACCACACTTGCTTGTTCCTGCTTTCGCCATGTGACTTGCCTGTTCTCACTTTGCCTTCTGCCGTGATTGTGAGCTCCCTGAGGCTTCACCAGAAACTGAGCAGATGCCAGCACCATGCTTGTATAGCCTGCAGAACTATGAGCCAATTAAACCTTTTTTCTTTATAAGTTCCCCAGACTCAGGTATTTATTTTAAGCAATGCAAGAATGGCCTAATACACCATCCATGCAAAGTTCTTCCCCAGACTTTCCAGAAACCTGTGGGATCCTAGCGTTTTCCTCATACCATTCCATCTGCATAGACTGCATCCCCAACAGCCTTTCTCTGCCTCCTACAACCCTCAGGTGGTAAGTGCATTATGAAGCCTTCCCAGATTTCTCTAAGTAAAGCTAGCCTGTGCCTCTGTGTGTTCCAGTGGTATCTCTATGCCCCTGTATTAGAGCATTTACCTCAGTGGTAACATTCTGAGTGGTGATACAGTAGTGCCCTCCTTTATCCTTATTCTCTCCCAGGGACATATGTCAGTACTTTAGAGTCAATTTTTGATATCATGTCCTCTCCCCATCCCCACCCTAGCCCTCAACACTGTCAGCTCCTTCTCAGCAGGGAGGCTGTCCTTGGTATTGAAGTTCTCAGCACAGTGCTTCGCAAATGGTTGGCACTTAGCCAATAAATGCAGAATGAAACAAATACCATTGACATATTCTACACTCAGTGATACGATTTGGCTCTGTGTCCCCACTCAAATCTCATATTGTAGTTCCCATAATTCTCATGTGTTGTGGGAGGGACCCAGTGGGAGATGAGTGAATTATGGGCGGGGGTCTTTCCTGTGCTGTTCTGGTGATAATCAATGGATCTCACAAGATCTGATGGTTTTAAAAATGGGAGTTTCTTTGCACAAGCTCTCTCTTTGCCTGCTGCCATCGACGTAAGATGTGACTTGCTCCTCCTTGCCTTTTGCCATGATTGTGAAGCCTCCCCAGCCATGTGGAACTGTAAGTCCAATAAACCTCTTACTTTTGTAAATTGCCCAGTCTCAGGTATGTCTTTATCAGCAGTGTGAAAACAGACTAACACAGTCAGCATATCTAAAAATTAACTTAATGACCCAGCAGCTTATCAGGTGCTGCCCCTTGGCCCCAGAATGTTCTCTTGGATAATATTTTGCCATCTTTAAGCAGGTAAAGAAAGTGCTAACCAAAGTTATTACGTATCTTCTGATAAGCAGGTTTTACTCCTTATTCGACCAGTTTTCATGGACAGATTGATTAGCCATTTCCACTTACCCCCTCTGTTTGCTGCATACTTTCAACAGTCTTTGACTCACTAGTCTACATTTCTCATTCTGTTTAGATTAAGCTTTTGGCATTAAATTATTGCTTGGTTTAGTAATAGTATAATAGTCATAAAAATCACTGCTATATCATTAGTTCATTTATTGTCATCAAATAAATTAACTAAACAACAACACACTTGGATGTATAATGCTGTGAATGCTAAAAGCCATTGAACTGTGCACCGTTTTGAATAGGTGAATTGTATGGTATGTGAATTACGTCTCAATAAGGATGTTAAAAAATAACTCATACTTCCCAGCATCTAAGGATTAGGATCAAAAAATAAAAAAAAACTCATACTTTCTTGAACATACTGATTATTGCTCACTTTTCATCATTTTGTGCTTTCCCATCCACTTGCTGAGAAAGTGAGGTTCAGAAAGGAGAAGTGACCTGTTTGGCATGACAAAGTTTGTTATTGGTAGAATCAGAGCTGGGACCCAAGTCTCTTCATGCCCAGTCTAGAACTCATTTTGTTTTTATAATTTTGTCCCCGTGTTGGCAGTTGTACAGTGGCATTTGAGGAAGTTTTACTGAGTCCTAAGTCAGTATAAGGACACTTCTTCTGACACCGTGGGTGAACCCTTGGACTACCGACACCGTGGGTGAACCCTTGGACTACCTAAAATGCTACTATTTTTTGATTTTTAATTTTTATGGGTGCAGAGTAGGTGTATATATCTATGGGTACATGATGTGTTTTGATACAAGCATGCAATGCATAATAATCACATCATGAAGAATGGGGTAAAATGCTATTCTTATGCTGAAACCTTCTATGGTTATATTGATTGGAATTGCTCTTCCAGAGAAAAGCAGCACCATGATGTATGTATAATTATAATGATTTCATTCATAAGATACACGATTTCATTCATAAGATACAAAGGAAATTGTTTTTTGTTTTTTTTTTTTTGTATTTATAAGAAACAAGGGAGAAGAGCTACCTGAACCTATTTAGGTTTTGGATTCAGGTGCAGGGGATTTCAGTAACAGCTTAGCATGCTTTCACTCTACCTTCCATATTGAGTCAGGATCCCAGGGGGGAAGTAAGTTGTGTAGCAGCCCCCAGAGTACTGCTCCTCACACCAGTTCTTTTCTTCATAATGCACTGGCTGCAAGATAGAGCAACAAAAACTTGAAGGAGACTCAGAGAAAGCTATTTAGCCTAGAATAAATCGAACAGTTTAGTAGGCTTTGTATTGTCAAACCAATGTATTTCGGAAATAGAGTTGCATTATCCTGATGTTTTTAAAGATATGTCTTTGGGCAGGTAAATGTCCTTGGTAATAAGCTTCTAAGAAATTCAGATCTTAGAATGTTTTTTTCATTTGGTTTCTTTGTCTCTTAAGTACTGTTCATAAATTGCGATAGTCTAATTCCATTTTTACCTTGGTTTTACCTATTAAAAAGTTTTAGTGCCTGATGGTTTCAAAAAAAGTTTTTAAAAGGATTTATGTTTACTGGAGTGGCTGGATAGGAAAAAAAGGCAGAAAAATATGTCTGTTGAAGAAAAAGGATTATCAGGTTCATGTTTTGGTGGAGGTGAGCTTTCTTGAGGGAGGCTGAACAAACATGTTTTTGTGGCAGGCAAGCACTTCCGTTGATGGTGGTATTTGTAAACAACTATTGGGGAAAATATGTTTTTTGCCACGAACAGGCAAAACTGGCAGAGATTTTGTAAAGCTCAAATGCTTTTTTAAAGTAACCAAACAGAAGCTTTATCATTAAGCATTACTTCAAAAAGATAAAATCAACGTAGCAAGTTTTAAGAAAACAATGTTTGTTTTAAAGGGAGATTTTGAAAAACATTTTGTTTAAAAGAATTGCAATCACACAGCTGACTTTGGACAGTCATTTGTAAGGCATCCTATTTACAAAGTATGATTATGAGGTTCTGCCTGATGGGTTAAGTGGCTCCAGGTCTTCTGTGGTATCACCACGCTACACGCCCCAGCACCTGACGGCTACATCCACCTCCTAAGCAAGCTTCTCTGGCTGTCTCCAGCCAATCAGAAGAAAAGTTGGACTTTATCTTTCAATGTATCTTGTTCCCAGGAATTTCTTCCTTCCACAAAATAGACACCAAAGCAAAAATAAAACAAGTGGCCTTCTCTATGCCGAGAGCAAACAAGGACAGGACCAACTTATTTTTATCATCAGGAATTAATCATGCACACCCTTCTTAGGAAAAGAGACTTTCTCAAATGAAAAATGATCAGCCTTTTTCAAAATATGAGGACAAATGCTTTCCCCTTCAACTGAAGTTCCCCAAACAACCATCTCACGAGTTGTTGCAGGAACTTCAATTAACAAACTGCTTTAGCCTGGGAGTGCCTCAGAATGTAACTTCACAAAGCTTGAATATCTACCAGGGTGAAATATCTTGAATGGCTTTTTTTTTTTAAATCAACTCCACACTCTTTATTCTCCAGACCTCTAGCATTGAATGGCATTTTTTTTTATATACTTTAAGTTTTAGGGTACATGTGCACAATGTGCAGGATTGTTACATATGTATACATGTGCCATGTTGGTGTGCTGCACCCAGTAACTCGTCATTTAACATTAGGTATATCTCCAAATGCTATCCCTCCCCCCTCCCCCCACCCCACAACAGGCCCCAGTGTGTGATGTTCCCCTTCCTGTGTCCATGTGTTCTCATTGTTCAATTCCCACCTATGAGTGAGAACATGCAGTGTTTGGTTTTTTGTCCCTGCGATAGTTTGCTGAGAATGATGGTTTCCAGCTTCATCCATGTCCCTACAAAGGACATGAACTCATCATTTTTTATGGCTGCATAGTATTCCATGGTGTATATGTGCCACATTTTCTTAATCCAGTCTATCATTGTTGGACATTTGGGTTGGTTCCAAGTCTTTGCTATTGTGAATAGTGCCGCAATAAACATACGTGTGCATATGTCTTTTACACTGTTGGTGGGACTGTAAACTAGTTCAACCACTGTGGAAGTCAGTGTGGCGATTCCTCAGGGATCTAGAACTAGAAATATCACTTGACCCAGCAATCCCATTACTGGGTATATACCCAAAGGATTATAAATCATGCTGAATGGCATTTTTAAACAGAAAAACTAATAATTTTTAACAGATGTTAAGTTCTGTTTTTAGTGAATATATACTGTATTTTTTGTCTTGATACTTTACTCAATATCCTTGAGCCTGGAGGCTATGCCTACATTTAAACTTGCTAATTGGTATATGAAAGCAAAAAAAAAAAAAGCAAAGCATATTCCTCATTAATATTGTTTCTCTAATTGTTCTAGTTTATTTGCTGAGAAAGAATTCCAAGAAACATCAAGAGCATGTGTTTCACCTGTATCAAGTACAGAAGATCTGCAATGGTGGGGTGAGGAGGGAGGGAGGGAATTTTGCTTTAAAATAGTGAACAAAAATGACAAATTTGAAAGACACAACAACTTAACCAGGAGGAAGCAAGTCACTCCAAAGCTGAGCAAAGTAAGTGTTAGAGTAATAGGACTAAGTCATGTAGCTGCTCAACTAGATTATGGTATATACTACAGAGACTTGGATTTAAGAGGCTTAACAAGTTAAACATTCTCAGCCTCCTCATTAGACTTTTCTCACGCATTAACTGCTCATTTGTACATTGGTCTCCATTGTCTTCAAATGCTTCACAGATAATTGGATTTAATAATCACTTTCAAAAGGTGACATAGTCTATGTCAAAACATTAAAAACTTAGCAGTCTGATGAATGTCATGAGAACACCAATTCATCATTTTAAATATTGATGAGGGAGGTGATTATGGGTACTTGTTATGAGCACTTTGGGCCCTCTGACTGTCACCAAATGCCCCCTACCCTGCCCCTATCCCACTTTTAACCACCTTAGAGTTCTACTTGATTCATTTGAAGATCACAGTTTTCTCAGGCTACTTCCAAAGGTGTCTAGAAAACTCAACTGGCATACAGACAGACAGCCTGTCTTCCTTACATCTCTCATGTTCAAGGGTAAAACAAGGCAGAAAAGAGGCCATGCAGGAGTGGGGGCAGGTAATCTTATTTTTTAACTGTGAGACAGTGGGGGATGGGGTAGGTATAGGTTTATGTATCTGAGTGAGACTCTGCCCTTCTTACAAGATCACCAGAGAGGGGAAAAAGCCCTTTTCATCCCCATCCTGGCTACCAGGATCTAGGATCTTCCTATGGGTAGTAGAAGCTCCCCTCTTTTACCCCCCTAACAGAACTGGAAGCAGAGTGACCCAATGCCCTCTCCCAGGAAGAAACTCTGAATTCAGGGACAATGTAGTACCACCTAAACCACAGCATACTGCAAGTTCCCTGACCTGCCACCAGCACAGCCAGGGCCCACACTCTCTGGAACCACTTGTAAACTGACCAGTCCTGTGTAGATGCCTCTGCAAATATATTGGGAAAAACATGACCTTCAGGACCCAACTTGCATCAACCTATCCCTGCTAGTCACTTGGGGACAAAGAAAGGCCTCTCACCCTTAGTATAGGGTTGGGAAGCAGCCTTACCTCCAGAGCTTCTGGGGAACCCAGAACCTTGGCATAGAGTTCACAAAGTTTCTTCAACCTGTGAATGAAAAGAGACAAAAGAGAAAATAAAGGAAAGAAGGGAAGGAAAGAAAAAGTGGGAAAGAGGCATTTATCCCCTCATAAAAAAGATTCCAAGAGCCATTGATTCCACTCCAGCATTTCATTTTAATTTTTTAAAACAAGGCATTTTGTTCCATTTCAGATGTCTTAAATCTTTGAGGTCACAAATATTAATCACACAGGATTGCTGTTAAGTCTTTAAGAAAGTAAAGTGACATGTTGCCTGAATCATGGTATTATTTTATTATTTTAAATCCAGGAGCCCTTTTGTTTATGAACAAAATGTTTCTGAAACACATGTTTATGAAAATGCCTAAGTTCTTCTCCCTCCCTCTCTTCTTTCTCTCTCTTTCTGTCTTTTTCTTTGTTTTTATACAAATGATGTAACTTGCCACAAGCAGAGGAATGGATAGAAAGAGCAAAGAAATAACTACAGAAGTAGAACCAAATATATAAGGAAATTTAGAATTCATAAAGGTGGACATTTTAAACCCACAGGGAAAAGACAGTTTTCAATAAAATGGCACTGGGACAAATAGCTGCTCGTGAAAGAAATAAAGTAGGATGCTTACATTATTTTCTTACACCAAAATATGTTTCAGAAGGATCAAAGATTTACATATAATAGGTCAGACCATAAAACGAATGGAAGAATGGGTGATTTCTAAAAAATTACCTTGGAATGAGAAAGTCTTTTCTATGTATGATAGATACTCAGAAACCATGGTTTTAAAATGGATAAATTTGATTACATAAAAAGATAAAATTTTATTATAGTATAAAATGAATAAGCCATAAACAGGATCAAAAGGCAAAGTGGGAAAAGATTTGTTCCAGACATTGGAAACCCAGCAGTGAGCCAATCAGACAAAACATCCTACCTTCATGATCTTATATTCTAGTGGGGACATTTTTAGGGAAGAGGCCCAGGCAGACCGCTACAGCCCTGGCTATGTGCAGAGGTAACATTGGTCATTGAGGAGAACCCTGATGGAATCGGAAAGCATGCATCATAATATAATTCAGGAGCTCTTTCCTGGTAAATAGGTTATTAGCAGTGGTGTGGGAATAAATAATTGGCACTGGTGAACACTAATTGCAAGAAGAAATTGCCACCTCCAGAGGAATTAGTCCCACTGTACCTATAATCTGTAATTGTTATGCATCATTCATGTAGTATGTGTACAGCAGACTTCCCCACAACACAGTAATTTTTCTCCCTGGTTTATCTCCTTCACAAGCAAATTTTCAGCCCCTGGGTTATATCCATTTTCATATTCTCCGTAGCCCCTAGCATGGTGTCTTATGTACAATAAACTCAATAAATATTAATTTGAATACTTTGGTTCTTAAGTTATCAGCACTATGTCTTTTACAACAAGACCCTTATAATTAACATAGCAAACACGTAGCATTGGCAATACACATATAATTAGGCAGTCCATAAGTTAAAAAGTTAAGTAAAAATGAAAGGCAGGCAAGTAGGTAGAAAAGAAGGAAAGAAAGAGAAAAGGGAGGGAGGGATGGAGTGGGGGGAAAGGAAGGAAGAAACGAAAGAAGCAGCATTTCTTTTGTTACCTTTCCTCTTTGGTAAGACGTGCCAGTTTTCTGGCTTTGTGGGCCAGGATAAATCTAAAGAATATAAACAAGAAAAAGGGGAGAAATTAATGGTTGGTTTCATCCTAGCCTCATTTTTGTAGCTACACATGTGCCCAGTTTACACAGTTAAGTCAACCAAAAGAAACAAACTATACACTAGCTTTTCTTACGTTCAAAGTTTTATGATTTACATATCAAATTTCTGACACTGAAGAGCACTTTCTAACTTCAAGGAGTCAAGCGACTAAAAGTAGATGACTGGCCATAATTTTTGCCTTGGATAACACTATGGCTGACCCACTTCCCCTCACCCAGCTGGTGGTCAATAAGAATAACCCTTGGGCCTCAGATGCCCACTTAAGGCTATGTCTGAGCTCTTCCAATTTCATCCAGTCCTTGCTCTTTGGTTTTGTCTCCACCATGGTGTCTCCCTAGCACCCAAACTTCTAGATTCCATCTCCATTTCTAGCCCCATGATTGCTTTCAACTAACAATTAGCTTTGATCTCCCTGTTCTGACTGTTGGCTCTCTCTGAGATAAACTCATACATGTCCTGAGGCCCATCTTAATTTTGGATACTCCAGGTCACCACCTCTGTGGGCCAGGATATCCTGGTCTTCCCTTCCCATGTGCTGGTCGTCCCTGGAAAGCTGAAGACTGGGCTGGTCTTGGCTCTTCTCTACTGGGACTCAGAAATCTCAGCATCTCATTTAAGTAACATGGATGCCCACACAGCCTCCACAAGAAGTCTCTTAGTAAAACACCCCAAGTCAGGTATTTTTATTATACTTTCAACAAAAGATGGGTCACCTAAATATGTCTACCCCCCACACTAAATACTAATAGAAAACTAACATAAAAATTTTAAAATGTTATTGGTATTCTGCTTCCTACCTAGATATTTATTCATTGGAAGACATTATTTAGAAAAGAACCAGTAATAATTTTTGTACCGCTGAATTTGAAAAATAATACCACTGGGTAAAAAAAAAATCACTTAACAAAGTTTGGGGCACATTTGTTAATAGTATGTGATTACCTTGTCAACACTGAATAGCAGCCACAACACCATAATTGTGCCTTACCCCATTATGGCAGCATAGTTGCCTTCAGGTTTGGTATCATCTAACGTGTAGGCAACTGGAGCTTCCTCTCCATCAATAATCATGGTTCCACAGTAATCTTAGAGAACAGCAAAATGGAAGAGCATATTCATCACTCTATCAAAATATCCATTACAGATATAATGAAGTGCATGTTTTTAAACTTGAGAAGCCCAAAGGCCAAATACAGCATGTTATACTCCAAACATATGAAGGCAAACCAAACTGATGTCAAAGGAAGGATAAGTAGCCAGCATTTTTTGAAAAAATCAAACCATAAGCCCTTCTCTGCAAAGAATAAAGCATATGATATTAGGAATTCATCCAGGTCACCGTTTAATGAAATCTGGTTCTCCTTGCAGTTAATACTTGGGCTCCCTGTTTTCTCTTTCATAAGAAATCAGAATAAATCCAAAGATGTGTAAAGGAAATACCAGTTCATTACTGTAAAAAAGAAGAGACTGAACACTGACACTTTATGAAAAGTCACTTATTCTAAGTAGTTCTTTATTATCTGGAGGCAGTGTTTAGAGGGAAATTTATAGCACTAAATGCCCATAAGAGAAAGCAGGGAAGATCTAAAATCAACACCCTAACATCACAATTAAATGAACTAGAGAAGCAAGAGCAAACAAATTCAAAAGCTAGCAGAAGACAAGAAATAACTAAGATCAGAGCAGAACTGAAGGAGACAGAGACACAAAAAACCCTTCAAAAAAATCAATGAATCCAGGAGCTGGTTTTTTGAAAAGATCAAAAAAATAGACCGCTAGCCAGACTAATAAAGAAGAAAAGAAAGAAGAATCAAATAGATGCAATAAAAAATGATAAAGGGGATATTACCACTAATCCCACAGAAATACAAACTACCAACAGAGAGTACTATACTATAAACACCTCTAGGCAAATAAACTAGAAAATCTAGAAGAAATGGATAAATTCCTGGACACATACACCCTCCCAAGACTAAACTAGGAAGAAATCGAATCCCTGAATAGAACAATAACAAGTTTTGAAATTGAGGCCGTAATTAATAGTCTACCAACCAAAAAAAGCCCAAGACCAGACGGATTCACAGCCAAATTCTACCAGAGGTACAAAGAGGAGCTGGTACCATTCCTTCTGAAACTATTCCAAGCAATAGAAAAAGAGGGACTCCTCCCTAACTCATTTTATGAGGCCAGCATAATCCTGATACCAAAGCCTGGCAGAGACGCAACAAAAAAAGACAATTTTAGACCAATATCCCTGATGAACATCGATGCAAAAACCCTCAATAAAATACTAGCAAACTGAATCTAGCAGCACCTCAAAAAGCTTATCCACTATGATCAAGTCAGCTTCCTCCCTGGGATGGAAGGCTGGTTCAACATATGCAAATCAATAAACGTAATCCGTCATGTAAACAGAACCAATGACCAAAACCACATGATTACCTCAATAGATGCAGAAAAGGCCTTCGATAAAACTCAACAGCCCTTCATACTAAAAACTCTCCATAAACTAGGTATTGATGGAATGTATCTCAAAATAATAAGAGCTATTTAGGACAAACCCACAGCCAATATCATACTGAATGGGCAAAAGCCGGAAGCATTCTCTTTGAAAACCGGCACAAGACAAGGATGCCCTCTCTCACCACTCCTATTCAACATAGTATTGGAAGTTCTGGCCAGGGCAATCAGGCAAGAGAAAGAAATAAAGGATATTCAAATAGGAAGAGAGGAAGTCAAATTGTCTCTGTTTGCAGATGACATGATTGTATATTTATTATCTGGAGGCAGAGCAGAGAGGACATGTATAATTGAAATTCATAGAGTCCCAAACCCTCATTTCAAACATGACCTCCAAAGACTCTTTCCCCTGTCAAGAACAACTTGAGAAACAATTTCAGCTCATCCTGGATAAGAGTGTCTTCCTCAGTTCCCTCCTGAACAAAATACAGGCACACCTCAAAGATAATGTGGGTTTCATTTCAGATAATGGAAAAGTGAATATTGTAATAAAGCAAATTGTGTCACGTAAATTGCTTGGTTTCCCAGTGCATATAAAAGTTATATCTACACTACACTGTAGTCTATTAAATGTGCAATAGAATTATATCTAAAATATGTACATAATTTAAGCATACTTTATTACTAAAAAAGCTAACAATCATCTGAGCCTTTAGTGAGTTGTAATCTTGTTGCTGGTGGAGGGGCTTGCTTCAATGTTGATGGCTGCTGACTGATCAGGGTGGTGGCTGCTGAAGGTTGGTGTGGCTGTGGCAATTTTAAAAAAGAAGACAACAACGAAGTTTGCCACATCAATTGACTCCTTTTTTTATGAAAAATTTCTCTGAAGGCTGCGATGCTGTTTGATAGCATTTTACCCATGGTAGAACTTCTTTCAAAATTGGAGTCAATCCTCTCCAACCCTGTCACTGCTTTATCAACTAAGTTTACGTAATATTCTAAATCTCTTCTTGTCATTTCAACAATGTTCACAGCATCTTCACCAGGAGGAGTTTCCATCTCAAGAAATCACGTTCTTTGCACATCCATAAGAAGCAACTCCCCATCTATTTAAGTTTTATCATGAGTTGGCAGCAATTCACTCACATCTTCAGGTTCCACTTATGATTCTAATTCTCTTGCTGTTTCCACCATATCTGCAGTTACTTCCTCCACTGAATCCCTCAAAGTCACTCATGAGGATTGGAATCAACTTCTTCCAAACTCCTGTTAATGTTGATGTATTGACATCCTTCCATGAATCGCGAATGTTTTTCATGGCATTGACAATAGTGAACTCTTTCCAGAAGGTTTTCAATTTACTTTGCCTAGATCCATCAGATAGGCAGGAGGACTGTAAGGCAGGTATAGCTTTACAAAATGTATTTCTTAAATAATAAGACTTGAAAGTTGAAATTACTCCTTGATCCATGGCCTGCAGAATGGACATTGTGTTAGCAGGCATGAAAACAACAATAATCTCCTTGCACATCTCCATCAGAGCCCTTGGGTGACCAGGTGCATTGTCCATGAACAGTAACATTTTGAGAAATCTTTTTTCTTCTCAGCAGTAGGTCTCAAGAGTGGGCTTAAAATATTCAGTAAACCATGCTATAAATAAATAGGCTGTCATTCAGACTTTGTTGCTGTTTGATAGCATTTATAGAGCACAGGCAGAGTAGACTTAGCATAATTCCTAAGGGTCTTAGGATTTCCTGAATGGTAAATGGACATTGACTTCAACTTAAAGTCACCAGTTGCATTAACTCCTAACAATAGAGACAGCCTGTCCTTTGAAGCTTTGAAGCCAGGTGCTGACTTCCTTTCTGTAGCTATGAAAGTCCTAGATGGCATTTTCTTCCAATATAATGCTGTTTGGTCTATATTAAAAACCTGTTGTTTCTGGTCGGGTGTGGTGGCTCTTGCCTGTAATCCTAGCACTTTGGGAGGCCAAGGTGGGCGGATCACTTGAGGTCAGGAGTTCAAGACCAGCCTGGCTAACATGGTGAAACCCCGTCTCTACTAAAAATACAAATATTAGATGGGCATGGTGGCGTGTGACTGTAACCCCAGCTACATGGGAGGCTGAGGCAGGAGAATCACTTGAACCAGGGAGCCGGAAGTTGCCGTGAGCCGAGATCGCGCCACTGCCCTCCAGCCTGGGTGAAAGAGCGAGACTCCATCTCAAAACAAAACAAAACAAGACAATCTGTTGTTTAACGTAGCCACCTTTGTCAATGTTCTTACGTAGAACTTCTGGATAACTTGCTGCAGCTTCTTCATCAGCCCTTGCTGCTTCACCTTGCACTTTTATGTTATGGGGAGGAGGCTTCTTTCCTTAAACTTCATGAACCAACTTCTGCTAGCTTCACACTTTTCTTCTGCAGCTTCAACTTCAATTGAAGAGAGTTGGGGGCCTTGCTCTGGATCTAGACTTTGGCTTAAAGGAATATTGTGGCTGGTTTGATCTTCTATTCAGATCATTCAGTTCTCTGTATCAGCAATAAGGCTGTTTCACTTTCTTATCATTCATATGTTCACTGGAGTGCACTTTTAATTTCCTTCAAGAATTTTTATTTTGCATTTACAACTTGGGTATTTGGCACAAGAGGCCTAGCTTTCAGCCTATCTCAGCTTTCAATATGCCTTCCTCACTAAGCTTAATCATTTCTAGTTTTTGATTTAAAGCAAGAGATGTGCAGCACTTTCTTTCACTTGAACACTGGGGAGACCACTGTAGGGTCATTCATTGGCCTTATTTCATTACTGTTGTGTCCCAGGGAACAGAGATACCCAAGAAGATGGGGAGATCTGGGGGAACAGTTGGTTGACTGAGCAGTCAGAATACATACAGCATTTATCGATTAAGTTTGCCATCTTATATGGGTGCTGTTTATGGAACTCCTAAACAATTACAATAGTAACATCAAGGGCCACTGATCACAGATCACCATGACAAACATAATAATAATGAAAGTTTGAAATATTGTTAGAATTACCAAAATGTGACACAGAGACACAAAGTGAGTACACGCTGTTGGAAAAATGATGCCGATAAACCTGCTCAGTGCAGGGTTGCCACAAACCTTCAATTTGTAAAAAGTGCAATTATCTGTAAAGTGCAATAAAGTGAAGTTCAATAAAAAGAGGTGTGCCTGTATATGCAATTTCAAAAGACTGTGACAGGGCACTGGTGAAAATGTCAGGGCAGAGTCTGAAATGTTATAACAATATATTACTGCAGTGTCCAACTCCTTCTGCTCCATCATTTACTTGCAAAATTGAGGTTGTTTGAACAAAATTATTGTGGAAGACTCAGCGGCAAATGTTGTATAGAAAACCCAACAAGAAGATTTCAAAATAAGGAAGAAAGAACAGAGAAAGGACCTCCCCAACATGTGTGCATACGTGTGTGTAAGCAGATAAACCAGGAAGCCTTTTAAAGGGAACTTGTCTCTTTCTCGTCTCCTGCACCCCTCCCCACTGTGCACCTGTTAGAATCAATGTCCCAATCTGCCACTGGCTTGAGGGGTGTTTGAATGCCCTTCAGGCATGCTGGGGCAGGAAAAGATGTTGAGAAAGTCTGAAGTATGTGAAGAAGAAATGTTTAAAGTCTAAGAGCTCAAGGTTTAAAAATACAAGAGAACCATCTTAGGAATCCCCTAATATAAGAAGGCAAGAGAGAGAGCAGACAAATAGGACAAGATCTGATCAAAGAACGTGTGCATACTGATCATGTGGGGATCGGCTGGACAGGACCAGCATAGGATGCCAGGCTGGCCAAGGTGGAAGTACTGCTTTCTCGATGTAGGGGCTCCTTGGACACTTCCTTCTCAGAGTGAATCTGGCCTCTGAGTCAAGTGAGTGCACTTAATGGAGGTGAAGGAACAAGGAGCAGAGAGAAAAGTCATGTTCATGCCAGGACAAGCTATGCAGCATGGAAGAGATTTCTGCCACTTGCAGATAGAAAGCTCAAGAGCCCCATGCATGCACACAAAACATCTCATCAGCTTTGTAGGGCCTTACTCTTAGAAAAAGAGATGATATTCAAGGACATCCAAACACTTAAAGAAGTTCTTAAAGAATAAATGCAAAGACAAAGAAGAAACAAATTCACAACTAACAAATGAAACAGAAAAACTATGGGGGGGGTGGGTAGGGGGAGGGACCCAATAATTCAGGTAGTAGAAGAAATTTCCCCCAAAGTGCTAACTTTCTTAGAGAGAAAAGAAGCCATTGTAGCTCTGGGAGGTAACAAAGAGGCATGTTCAGAATAAAATAATTCAATAGAAGCTTTTGTAATGTAGGGGTGTGGAGGCAGGAGCTTTGATGAGATGATAATAACATTCATCTGGATGAATAACTGAAGAAGTTTACCAAGGACAAAATTAAAGGAAAAATAATAATAAGGGAATGTCCTACCTGACATAGTATATAACATATTATAAACATATCATAAAGCTACAGATATTAAAACAGTACAATGCTGCCATAGGATTAGATAATATAAACTTGTGCTTTCCAAAGTGGGGGTGTACACCTAGATTGCACATCTAGATAGTGGAAGAAAATACTAGAGATTCTGGTTTTTCAATTTAAGCTTTTTAAAAAGTCTACTTTTCAAATGTTTTATAGTTACAACGATACAATTTTTCAGAGGTACTTGCGTATAATTTAGGAATACCTATAATGATAGTTTATGTGTACATTTTTTAATAAGTAGAGCTGCAAAAATGTTTAGAACGCAGTGACAAAGGTCAGTGGAACAGAAAGAATCAATGTGTATCTGAGAATTTAGTAGAGGGAAACCATCATACGACAAATCGTTAAAAACTGATTCACTGGGAGAAAATATTTGCAATATAAACAGAAAAAAACTTTAATGAGCAAAGGTAATTTACAAAATGATACTTTGTTAATGATAAAAATTACAAATTATAGATAAATGAGGTAATTTCTCCTACCTGATTGACAAAAAAAATTTTAAATATTATTAGCTGGTGTCTTAGACTGCTGGTGTTGCTATAAAGGGATACCTGAGGCTGGGTAATATATGAAGGAAAGAGGATATTTACTTGGCTCATGGTTCTACAGGCTGTACAAGAAACATGGCGCCAGCATCTGCTTCTCATGAGGGCCTCAGGAAGCTTCCACTCATGGCTGAAGGTGAAGAGGAGCTGGCGTGTGCGGATCACTTGGTGAGACGGGAGGCAAGAGAGAGGGGAGGGAAGTGCCAGGCTCTTTTTAACAACCAGCTGTCATGGGAACTGACAGAGCAAGAACTCATTTATTACCTCAGGGAGGAGGACAGCACCAAGATGTTCAGGAGGGATCTGTCCACATGACCCAAACATTTGCTTTTAGGCCCCACCTCCAACACTGGGGATCAAATTTCAACATGAGATTTGGAGAAGACAGATATGGAACTTATATCAACTGGCAAGGATGTGAGAGGACAGACCCTAACAAAAATTTCACAGGTCTACCCAAATCAATTGACTTGATAATTCCATCCTACAGCATTTATCAAAAAGAAATGCTCCTATACAAATATGTAGAGCTATATGGAGGATGCTGTTTACTGCAGCATGGTGTATAATAGCAAAAACATGGAAACAAGAAAAATGACTATCAACAGCTGATGTCTTGGGTAAATTCTGATAAGGCACACAATGAGATACTGTTTATTCAGTTGTCGAAAGGGGTTAGATTTAAATGTACTGCTATGGAGAGATGTCCATGGCATACTGTTAACAGGAAAAAGCAAATTTCAGTGTGATATGTATGATGTATGTTTTTTAAAAAACATGTTTTTGGAAAAAATATTAACATATTTATTTAAAATTAAAGTTATATTTGTATAAAATATTTATTATATTATTTAACATGTATTTCCAGTATATATAGTTCTCTCTACATATATATAGGGATGCTCACACACATATATTTAAAGTACAGGTTGAGTATCCCCATCCCTTATATGAAATGTTTGAGACAAGAAGTGTTTCAAATTTTGGCTCTTTTCAGATTTTGGAATTCTTGCATATACATAATGAGATTTGAGGTTGAGACCCAAGCCCAAATACCAGACTCATTTATGTTTCAAATACATCTTATACACATAGTCTGAAGGTAATTTTATACATATTTTAATAATTTTGTACATGAAACAAAGTTTTGACTGTGACCCATCACATGAGGTCAGATATGGAATTTTCTACTTGAGACATCATGTCGATGCTTCAAAAGTTTCAGAATTTGGAGCATTTTGAATTTTGAGTTTTCAGATTAGGGATGTTCAACTTGTATTACCTATGCATACAGTAAATCTTTAAGGATAAACAATCTAAATTTTTAACAGTGGCCCTCTAGGGGGAGGAACAATAGAAGAGAAACATTTTTCACATACTTTCAGTTTTTGAAAGTTTTATGGTCATTATATTTATTTCTGTAATTTAGAAAAACAGGTACAGCTTCTGCCATTGAAAACATAAATTGAGATAAATTAGATGTAAATATTCAAGGGAAAGTAGAAATGGTTCATAGATGAACAAAAGCAAGGAGACCACAAGAATTCAATGCATTGCTAACAGCCTACACTTTCCACAGAAGTGGGCTAGAATGAAGGGCTGATGCATCCCGTGTAGGGTGGGGTGCTGACGGTGAGGGCGGCTAGACTTAGAATGCCTCAGTGGAAGGCCAGCAAAATATAGGAAGCCTGTCCTTGCAAATTCACAAAGATGTTACACACTAAGAGACTGGGAAGCATTTCCTGGGATAATCAATCTAGAAGCAATCAGGTGCTCTTACCACACACAGGAGATGACCATGTGAGGAAATGGGTATGTTAATTTGCTTGACCACAAATCATTTCACTATGTACATGTGTATCAAAACATTATGAGGTACACCTTAAATATCTACAATTAAAAATAAAATAAAAGCAGTGTTTAGCATGATGCTGGGATTGGGTGGGGGGTGTGGAGGGGAGAAGCAATCAAGAGTTTGCTACCACTGTCTGTATCAAAATACAAAATGTTACCTTCTCTTTAATAACCCAAGCCACACTGAACTTGTGAAACAAAACAAAGCAACATAAAACCAAAACTCTGGTGATTACTATGACTGTGTGCCTGATATGTGCTAATCACTGTGCTGGATTGTTGGGGCTGCTTAATTCGTACCCTTCTATCTTGTTACCTCATATTGACTGAGCTTGTATGTTACTAGTTAATTACAGTGTCTTTGGCAGTGATGTTGATAGTCTGGTGCAAAGCAAAGATCTTGTTATAAGAGTGAACTTCTTCAGATTTCATTACAGAAACTTTCAAATAAGTGTCATTGAATACACTTCTCAATGTAACAGGAATCATATTGGATGTGAGTCTGGAGCCCTACTTGGTGTTTCTATAATAGCCTAGAACTCAATACATTGTGCAATTACCAGTTTGCATGACTGTCTTCCTCCTGAGTCTGGATTTTCTGGGCAAGGAAAAGTGCCTTTGAATTCTCAGTGCCTAGCACTGTGTCTGGCATACAATAGGTGCCCAGTTGAAGAAATACATTAAAGTTGTAACTCAAAAGAAATCTCAAATGCTTTGGTGAGGCTATCTCATGTCAACAAACCTTTTTTTTTTTTTGAGATAGAGATGGAGTCTCACTCTGTTGCCCAGGCTGAAGTTCAATTATAGCTCATTCACTGTATCCTCCACCTCCTGGGCTCAAGCAATCCTCCAGTCTCAGCCTCCCGAGAAGCTGGTACCACAGGTGTGCACCACTATGCCTTGCCCACAATCATTTTTTAAAAGTCTTATGCAAGGCTCATTACCAACAAGGACCAAGTCAGATTCTGAGGGGTGGAGGTCTTGGGTTTTCTTTCTGATACTAGTGCCTAACAACTTGCCTGGCACATAGCAGGCCTAACATAAAGATTTGCAGGCATGAACGGAAAGTTACAGTTTCTCTCCATAAATAAAGGCACTCATGCTCATTCAGAGAAGACTGTATTCCTGGTCCTAAACCTTATCTACTTGCCACCAGCCAGTCATTTAAAATGGGTGGCCTGGGTCACAAGAGGAAGAGATTCAGCACCAGTGTGTTACAGCCATTAGATTCAAAGACTAAAATGACAGGGCTCTTTGTGGTGGGTCACTGCACTGACTTTGCAAACAGTAGATTACTTGCCCAACTGATGCACCAATCCAATAGCAGTCCTAAACGTGATTATCTGCAATGTGGAGAATGAGGAGCCTGTGATGCAGGGGAAAAAGAGTAGTTACACAGGAAGAAGCACCCTAAGCCAAAATTGTGGCACTTTCCCCATTTGCCTCCAACCTTCTTTCCGCAGTCTTGCTCCTCCTTGGAGTACATTCCGCCCTTCACCCTCAGTTCTAGATACTGACTCTTCTTACACGGCCTCCACTTGGAAGAAAAGTGGGTTCTATAAGAGCAAATATGACAAGATTCTAGCGTTGTGCTGTCTGCATGTGGCTACTTGCATTTACATTTAAAGCAATTAAAATTAAATAGAATTCTTATGCCTGTAATCCCAGCACTTTGGGAGGCCGAGGCAGGTGGATCATGAGGTCAGGAGATCGAGACCATCCTGGCTAACACGGTGAAACCCCATCTCTACTAAAAATGCAAAAAATTAGCCAGGCAAGGTGGCACGCACCTGTAATCCCAGCTACTTGGGAGACTGAGGCAGGCGAATCGCTTAAACCCGGAAGGCAGGGGTTGCAGTGAGCCAAGATCGCACCACTGCACTCCAGCCTGGGCGACAGAGCGAGACTCCGTCTCAAAAAAAAAAAAAATTAATTAAATAGAATTTTAAAATCTGATTCCCAAGTCTCATTAGCTATATTTCAAGTGTTTAGTACCCACATGTGGCTAGTGACTAGTGTATTAAAGCAGCTCTAGAACATTCTCATCATTGTAGAATCCAGCACTTTAGTGAGCATCCCTGCAATGTTCTACCCAATTGAGTAGTACACTTGTTGAATATGTGCAAATGAATAAATGAATTTAATTTAATATGGTAGAATCGACACTAGTGAGAGAGAGCCAAGACATTTTCAGAATCTCAACCTTGGTGATTGGCTTTATAAACCCATACTTTAAAACACTGAATTAGAAAAGATTACTCATCTCTTTTCACAAGATTTTGGGGGAGGATTAAATAAACCTTTTATTGATTTACAAAGAGTTGGTTATATTCTAAAGAAAGTTAATTCCATGAGTTTGTGCCAATATATTTTATTTGAAAGAACTGTGCTTAGAACCTGGATTAACATTTTATGTCCAGCATTCTAACAAAACAGTTACATGCAAACACATGTCTTTAAGTTTTCAAAAGCAATTGAAACAAAAACAAAAATTGCCAGGTAGGACCTAATTAAACTAAAGAGCTTCTACACAGCAAAAGAAACTATCAAGAAAGTAAACACACAGCCTACAAAATGGGAGAAAATATTTGCAAACTATGCCTCTGACAAAGGTCTAATATCCAGAATCTACAAGGAACTTAATTCAACAAGCAAAAACCAAATAACCCCATTAAAAAGTAGGCAAAATGCATGAACAGACACTTCTCAAAAGAAGACATACAAGTGGCCAAAAAGCATACGATAAAGAGCTCTGCATTACTAATCATCAGATAAATGCCAATCAAAACCACGATGAGATACCATCTCACACCAGTCAGAATGGCTATTATTAAAAAGTCAAAAAATAAGAGATGTTGGAGAAAAAGGAGCACTTATGCACTGTTGGTGGGAATGTAAATTAGTTAAGCCACTGTGAAAAGAAATTTGGAGTTTTCTCAAAGAAGTAAAAATGGAACTATCATGCGACCCAGCAATCTCATTATTAGGTATATACCCAAAGGAATATAAATTGTTCTACCAAAAAGGCACATGCACTCATATGTTCATCGCAGCACTACTCACAATAGCAAACATATGGAATCAACGTAGGTGCCCATCAAAGGTGGATTAGATAAAGAAAATGTGATATGTATATAGCATGGAATACTATGCAGCCATAAAAAGAGAACTAAATCATGTTCTTTGCAGCAACATGGATGCAGCTGGAGACTATTATCCTAAGTGAATCAATGTAGAAACAGAAAACCAAATACCACATGTTCCCCCTTATAAGTGAGAGCTAAGCATGGGGTACATATGGATATAAAGATGAAAATAATAGACACTGAGGACTACTAAAGGGGGAGGTAAGGAGTACAGCAAGAGTTGAAAACCTACCTATTGGTACTATGTTCACTACCTGGGTGACAGAATCATTCATACCCCAAACCTCAGCATCATGCAACATATCCATGTAACAAATCTGCACATGTACCCCTGAATCTAAAATAAAAGTTGACATTTTTAAAAAATGCATGCCTTAGCAACAAGTTTCTTGGACCTTCTTCTAAAGGTTTTTATATAAGGAAAGTACTCACCCTTTTTCCTCCAGAAAGGCTCTTTATAATAAACTATACACTTGATGACTGAACCCAAAGGCACACGAGTGATCATCTGGTTTCTCATCATTGGCAGAGGGGGATTGAAGTGAATCTTCATGCCCAGAGTAGGAGGAATAGCACTAATCACATATTTAGCCTGAAAGAAAAGCAACATGGTTAAACATTGTTGCCGTGTTGCTTTTGTTTTTTTCCCAATGATTCTCTCTCATTCTACCGTTATATTCTTTTCAGTCTCTTAAAGAAGTGACAAGGATTTTGTCGAAACCTAAAGTAGCCTTTATTGTTCCTTAGTTCAAAACCTCCAATGACTTCCCATTGCACTTAAAGTCAAAGCCAGATTTCTCACCATCATCGCCAAGGCCACACATGAAATGGGCCCGTTACATCACTGATCTCACCTCCTGTTACATTTGCCCTGACACTCTTACTTCTGCTATTTTTGTTTTCTTTTTGAGACCCAGTCTCACTCTGTCGCCAGGCTGGAGTGCAGTGGTGCGATCTTGGCTCACTGCAACCTCCGCGTGCCAGGTTCAAGCGATTCTCCTGCCTCAGCCTCCAGAGTAGCTGGGACTACAGGTGCGCACCACCACACCCAGCTAATTTTTGTATTTTTAGTAAAGACAGGGTTCCACCATGTTGGCCAGGGTTGTCTCGATCTTTTGACCTTGTGATCTGCCCACCTCGGCCTCCCAAAGTGCTGGGATTACAGGCGTTAGCCACCACGCCTGGCCCTGCCATTTTGATCACCTTGCTGTTCCTTGGTCACACCAGGCTTGCTCCCACCTCAGTGCCTTGGCACTGGCTGTTCCATCTTCTTCTCTCAGGGAACCACATGGCTCAATCCCTCGTCTCCCCCAATTCTCTATCAGATATCACCTTCTCAGTGAGGCCTTCCCTGATGACCTTATTTAAACTTGCATAACCAATTCTCCCATCTCACTTTCTGGTATGCCCTCTCCCCACCTTCCTGCTTGATTTTTTCCACACTAATTATCACTATCTGACATACTTTATATTATAACTATATATTTCATTACTGTCTTTCTCCTTCACTAGAAGGAGAATTGTATGTGGGCAGAGAATTGTATCTGTTTTGTTCACGACTGTGTTCTTAACTCCTAGAATCATGTCAGGCACATAGGAGGTGCTTGATATTTATCAAATAAATATTTTCTGTGTTTTTCTAATTACATAAAAGCAAAATACAGAGGGTTGATAATATCTTTATATGTTTTTATAAATCCTCCCCCACCCCAAATATTCTGGTTCTCTTTTCCTTTTTTTCAGTTAGAGATAGCTTTTTCACTATTGGCAAAAAGACTGTCTATAAAGTGTGTGATATTGTTGACTTCGGCTTTGATTATCTATGAGACTGTGGCCTCTTCCCACTTGTTTAAGTGTCTTGGTAACTCTGAGTGGAAAAATTTCAAAGCAAAGTTGAGTTCAAAGCAAATGTTGAGTGAGAGAATGGAAAAAAGTGCTTTTTTCCATTCTCTCACTCAACAACAATCACCACAGAAGACTTCTGTGACCAAATGTGGAGTGGGTTTTCCCCACATATTAAGCAAGCAAGCAATTCTATAGCAGACATCAGCCATGTGTCCTCTGAATTCAACTCAATTCTGACAGTATCTACCTGGAGATAACTTCTGATCCTACAGGTTGAGGGCTCAGTCTCCAAGACTGTCCCCCACCTTCAGATGTCAGTCACAAGTCCAGCTTCCAGAATTTGTGACCAATCTGCTTCCAGTTGATGTTCCTACAACCCCTTCAAGTTTGATTGATTTGCTACAGTGGCTCACAGAACTCAGGGAAACATGTTTACTGTTTTATTATAAAGGATATTACAAAGGGTACAGAGGAAGAGGTGCATTGGGCAAGGGATGTGAGAAAGGGCATGGAGCTTTCATGCCCTCCCCAGGCATGCCATTCTCAAGGAACCTCCAGTTGTGCAGATATCCAGAAGCTCCCAGAACTTGGTCGTTTTGGGTTTTTATGGAGGCTTCCTTATGTAGGCACAATTGATTAAATCATTGGCCTCTGATGATCAATTCAACCTTCAGCCCCTTGCCTCATCCCCTCTCTGGAGGCTGGGGGTGGGGCTGAAAGTCCCAACCCTCTAGTCTTTCCATGGTCTTTCCTGTGACCAGCCCCATCCTGAAGCTACCTAGGGGCTGCCAGCCATCAATCATTGGCATCAAAGGACATCACTCTGGAGATTCTAAGAATTTTTAAAGTTGTATGCCAGGAAACTGGGATGAAGATCAAATATATATTTCACAATATCACAGTTACCTCATACATCTCATGGTTTAGGGTCTCCACAAGGACATTTTCTCTTGTCTGGTCAATGTAGATCACAGGCCTCTCCAGCTTCACTCGGTCTCCAAGGAGGTCCATTATCCGCTCGCTCACTTGACCAGATCCGCCCACAAATTTCCTCTCCTGGAAAGAGAAAAGGAGGTGAAAGAGAAACGCAGGAATGGGCATAAATTGCTAAATTCTTAGTTGTCCTCACATATGTCTACTCTGAGATGTCTAACATTTCATTTTGCTGCAGTGAATAGTGGCTTTCACCATGGTTTTCTAACTAGGAATTGCTGTCTTTGGACAAAGTTACAGGATTTCTAAGTTACTTTACAAGCTATGCTCTTGTAGATTCCCAGACTCCAACCTTAGCTGGACATCTTCAGAATGACCCCTGTGTCCCACCTTTCTGGTCACCATCCCTGCTCTCTGTCCTATCTGCAGTCTTTTGCTTGGAGCTGGAACTGGTGAAGCTGTACCTAAAGCTCTTCCCTAGCTTGCCTGAGCAGACCTAAGCCTGCTTCCCCTTGCTTTGTGGCTCAAGCGCAGAACTTCCCTGCCTCCCACCATGTCCCCTTCCCCCAGGCCAGCCTACTCCCTGTTGCAGGCTGCCCATCTTATCCTGGGTCAGATGCCTGCTGCTTCTGTAGCCACCGAACTCATTTCACCTCACTGTACCCACCTGCCCTGAACCTTGCTAAAACTTCCAAATGTTCTACCTGGCTATGCACACAGTTGACCTGACTGCCTCCTCCTCAATTTTCAGTTAAGGTCAGAGAAGGAGAAGGAGAGGGAGAAAGAGAAAAGGAGGAGGAGAAAGAGGAGGGGGAGGAGGAGAAGAGAAAGAAAGAAGAGGAGGAGGGGGAGAGAGAAGAATGGAACATGACAACCAAGCAGAGTATTTAAGAACTCCAATATGTTCCTACTGTGTCTAGCACAGTGCCTTATACAGTGCCGGGGCTCAAGAAATGGGCATTGAATGAATGAATAGATAAATGAATTTCACGAATAGTGTGTGTTTTAAATTGAAAATGCATTACTGAATTTCCTTTATAAGCTTTCCAAGAAGTGCTCAAGCTAAGCTTAATTCAGATGGTCTCCTACAAACTTACCAAATAATAATTGAGCGTATGGAAAATGGCCACAGTGCATAAAGAGAGACAAGCCTAGCTTTAAAATTACATTGGACACTGGGTTCTCACAGTGGGTACCTGACAACAGACTGCCTTACAAGAAACACTTTGAGCTGCCATGGTAATGCTCTAAAAGCCACAAGCCTGCTTCCCACTTCAGCAGTTCATGATTGAAGGATGATGATCTTTCATTTCAGTAGCAGTGTTTTTCCATTGGGACTGTGGAAGAATGGATGGGTACCTGTCCTCCATTCGTTGTCGAGATGATTCTTGTTGTGCCTCCACACTGCTTCACATACCACAGGAACCAGAGAGCAGAGACCTCATGGGTCTCTGCAGTGACACACAGGTTCACAAAGAGAGTGGCAAGCTGCTTTGCAGATCTGCACAGGAAGAAACAAGAGCAAACTTGGCAAACGCAGGAGAGCAGCTTCTTAATTCTCTAAAAATTATTTAAGTAACACATTTTCTTGGTTAAGTTTAGAACAATGTGGTAAGGTCAAAAAATTGTCACTAGAATCTAATATTACAAAACGTGACATCAGAGGTTTTTGAAATATCAGATTATTTTCCCTGTAAACAAAACACCTTACTCAGAATCAGCTTCTATTCCAGATTCTGTGCTTTCATGATTTCTCCTTACATTCCTGCTGCTCTTCCAGTGATCCCCATCTCAGTAAAAAGCACCACCATTTACTCAGTGGTAAAAACCAACACTCTAGAATCAAACATTATTTCTCTCTTTCCATCAATCTTCCCCCATCCAATTCATTGGGAAGTCCCATTATCTCTCACCACATCACTCCACCTTCACCACAAATTTAGCATCCATCTCTTTCCAGGAGTACTGCAATTACTTCCTTCAGACTGGCCTCTCTGCCTCCATTCATCCTCACCTGGTATCTGTTCACCACACTCAAAGCCAGAGGCTTTTCCCTCCCTCCCTACCATGATGCTCTCTCTGAAGTATAAATCAAATCATGTCATTTTCTTGCTTAAAAAATCTCCAGTGGTATCCTATTAAAACCAGAATAAGATTCAGATCTTACACCATGGCTTCCAGAGCCCTATGTGATCCAGCCCATGCCTACCTTTTCTGTCTCATCTTGTACCCTCTTCTTTTTACTCTAATGTTTCCTTAGAAAGACATATTCACATTTGTCTATGAAAATGACCACTGGCTTCCATATTCCCAGCATCCTGACATTCTCTATTATTTTGCTACTGTATAGTATCTTTATAACTCTTTTCACTGTCTGAAATTGTCTTGATTATTGGTTAATTCTTTTTAATTGCTGTCTCCCCCCACTAGAATATCAACCTATGAGAACAAGGATCTTCTGTTTCTCACTCACCATAGTGTCCCCTTTAACAAAATAGTGCCTGGAACATTGTAAGCACTCAATAATTACTTGTTGCATGATTGAACGAATGAATGATTGATGAGAAATATCAGTTAAACAAAATTTTTTAAACATCCATAACATGCAAAGGATATGCTAGGTGCTGTACCAAACACAAAATTAGTCACAGTTATCTATTCAGTTATTTTACTGCCTAACAGAAGACAAACTCAAGTAATGGATGAGGGGACAAGCAATTAATAGAGCATAAATGGGTAAGCTTTTGCTTGACATTGGCAGGTAAATGGTGAGAGGTTATCACCTATCAGGAAGCACACCAGAAAGCAAACTATCTCATGCAATTTCGAGGACTCCATTATATCTAGCACACCATAAAATTCATCAGTAGTAGTGTGCACTCTGGGATTTCTTTAATAAGGTCCAATTCCCCTTTTGACTTTGACATGAAGTTTGCATATTGTTAATCTTGTTATATCTGAGGCAGCATTTTCCACCTGGTAATGCTGACAATGGGTGGAATAAATGATACTGTCTTCCATTTATTGAACTCTTTCCACACTCCATTGTCTTTAAAATCATTATCTTGTTAAATTGTTGCAACAACCGTATCAAATATCTGTTATTTTTCCACAGTTCACATGCTAGAAAACGGAGTCTCGGACAGTTTAGGAATATATAACGACACAACTTCAAGTCAGATCGTACTTGACGCAAAACTCGTGCTTTTGATACCTCAAAATGTTTTCTAATTAGTCAGCTGACAGCCTTGGAAGTGCAGCTACTCACCAAGGGGCATCTCTCTACTTTACTGTATCTTGACCCTAGAAGTTTGTAGAATCATGCCTAACACACATACCAGTTATTGACATTATTTGCAGCCGTAACAACCTGACAGCCCGTCTATGACAGTCCCCATCATTACAGCCTGTGAAATGGTGTCATATATACATTAAAGCGACTTACAGTTAGTTTTGTAAGATTTCTCAGGATAATTGAAGGGATGGAAATTGCTAGCTCATGCCTTCCTTGCAGAGGCAATTTGTAATATCTAACTAAAACACATATCCAGACGTCAATTTAAAATAAAAGTAGTATTTTATTTGTTGCTTCCTAAAATCCTATTTCTTTTCTTCCTTATTTTTTAGGTGGATTGAGGGGCATACAGTAAAGGGAGTAATAAATAACTGAAACCTAACATTGGCCCAGCTGGAGAGCCAATATTTAACAAAAATATTGCTGGAATTCTAGTTGTTATTGTTGGCAATTTGGTGGGAAAGAAATAATTCTGGTTTGAAATAAAGGGAGATCTAAAAGTAATTCTGAAGGGCCAGTCCATTCCTAATCCTTTATTTGAATTTACTCTAGGAGCTTCAGTAAGAAAAGAAATAAGAACAATATTTGAAGGATGGAAGGTCAAGGAAGTTAGTGCAATATTTCCGTATTTTTTGCCCTGTTGACTTTTTAAAAGATAAATGTTATAATATTTTTCTACATGAAAAATACATACACATTATATAAAATTTGGAAAATTTATAAGATAAAAGGATGAGAGAACGAGTATCTTCCATATTTCTGCCCCTCCAGAAGATAATTACTAGTCTCATTTTGATGCATTTTTTTCTAAGTATAGGTCTTTTAAAAAATGTTTTTACATAGCTGTGATCACATTGAAAATACAATTCATGTTTGTGAATTTCACTTTGTAAATGATAATAACTGAAAGAATAATCAACATTAGTCTTGGAATGTATGATTGTGCTTTAGTTTGAACAACAATAGGTTGGATATTCTGGGGATTACTTCATTTAAATCCAGGAAATAATACTGTGTGTATCTTGCTTGGGAAGAGTTAGAAAATTGTCTTGTGTTCTTATACTCCTAGTATCTCAGAATGCTTTATTTTGTCAAATGACAACTTAGAATATTCACTAAGTGGAGGACTAGGCCAAGGGCTATGATAGAAAATGTCGGGTCCCTGTGATCCCAAAAACATATGATTGATTTTATCACCAAGAAACTTAAAAGTTCTCTGAGGAGAGAAGACCTAACTGAATTTATTAAAAGCTTTTCATAACAGGAGTTATAAAACAAATGCAGATAATTACATACTTATTATATTTTGAAAATCTAAAGTATATAATTTAAAACTAAATACTACAATTTTATTACTATTAAAATAAATTATATTGCAAACTACATTCTCATAGAAGTGTTAGATAGCATTAGGTAAATGTTTAAAAGAATATAATTAATAGCAGGCATTGATTTCATGACATAAAAGGATTTTACTATTCCAGAATTGGTTGCTTTCAAAGGTTGAAAACATAGGAGAGGCATAAAGATGTTTATTATAGAGTATTGTATAATGATAATAACAAAAAACAGAAAGTAACCAATGTGTTCAACAGGATGATAATGGACAAATACATTACGTATTCATTTCCCATGGAATATTCTGGTACCATGAAATATGATGTTTAAAGAATAATTTTTAATGATGTAAAGTTTTTAAACATTTTAAAAATAAATGTTTGCATGGTAATATTAAACGTTAAAAATACTTCAATGGATGTCCATTGCTTTTGCAGTGCATATATAAATAGTTGTTTTTAGAAATGAGATCATATACCATACCACAACAGCCTGCTTTTCTATGTGTTTAATATTACTATTTTTTCCAGTCATTAAATATTCCTCTACAACACGATTTTTTAAAACCCTCAAGTACTCAATTTTTTTTTTTTTTTTTTTTTTTTTTTTTTTTTTTTTGAGACGGAGTCTCGCTCTGTCGCCCAGGCTGGAGTGCAGTGGCGTGATCTCGGCTCACTGCAAGCTCCGCCTCCCGGGTTCACGCCATTCTCCTGCCTCAGCCTCCCGAGTAGCTGGGACTACAGGCGCCCGCTACCACGCCCGGCTAATTTTTTGTATTTTTAGTAGAGACGGGGTTTCACCGTGTTAGCCAGGATGGTCTCGATCTCCTGACCTCGTGATCCGCCCGCCTCGGCCTCCCAATGTGCTGGGATTACAGGCGTGAGCCACCGCGCCCGGCCAAGTACTCAATTTTTTAGATGTTCCATACCTGATTCTGCCGATCTTCTACTATTGGGCTTTCAGATCCTCCCTTTTAAAAATAATGCTTTGAATCTGCCTCTTTCACTGTTTCTCCCTCTCCCTCTCTCCTTCTCTCCCTGTATGCCTCTCTCTTCTTTTTTTTTTTTTATTATTATACTTTAAGTTTTAGGGTACATGTGCACATTGTGCAGGTTAGTTACATATGTATACATGTGCCATGCTGGTGCCTCTCTCTTCTTTTGCCTCACTTTCTTAAAGCTAAATTAATAGAAGCTGAATTTTTATATGAAAAATATATGAATTTTATGTCTTTTGATTATTTCCATTTTTAAGATTCAGATATTCTAAAAGCTTGTTTTTACTTTTAGTTGGCAGTGAATGAATGCCTAAAAATGAAGACATTAACCCCCGAGCCAAACATATTCTCAACTAATGCTCTTTAGCAAGACAGGGCAGTCTCCTTGAATTTGGCTTCCATTTCTCTTATTTTGTTTACCACAAATTTACCACGTGCTTGAATTGGAACCCTCATAATCCTTTCCATTTTCCCTGCTGTCCAAGAGCAGCGTGGCCTCTCCATGTGGTCTGTCTATACAAGCCTTCACAATTTCTCTACAGTTCCCAGTTCTGCCAACAAGAATTTCATGCTTAACTCATAGGTACTTGTTTTTTCACTAAAGGGGAACAGCCAGTCCAGTCACACATGTTTCCCCTGTAGTTGTGAACTATCTACACAAAGGCTTTAGAGGTTCCTCTTTAAGTCCTTGAAGAGTTGCACTACTTCACACAAGGTGTGGCAAATGCACATGCTAACCATCTCCACATTTGACCACCAGTGAAGAATACAAAAATTGTCCTATATCAACAACTTGATAAATGAGAGCTTTAAGCTGATGGTCTTTAAGCTGTTTTAGATAAAGAAAGTGGTACCTTCTGGTCTGTTCTGAGGACTTCACAGGGTAATACCACCTTTGTGATACAAAACTACTCCAAAGAAGTAAGTTGTATGTACAGATATCTTCAGGGTAGGAGCCAATTCCAACAGTTTTCAGCATGCCACTGGCTGGTGGTGTGGTTTTAGACACAAAGCAGCTACTTGTCCCATACTTGTTGAACGGTATTGCTAAATAAACCTAAAAGGTGGTCACAGTAAATGCCTGTGCCTAATGGCAAGACTTACTCTGTCCAGCAGAGCTTGTCCAGTAGTTCCTTCATTGTCATGTTGTCCCACTCTTCTGCAAGGGGAGCCTTCCATGGGGCATCACTCGGAATCTACATTCAGATGAGGATTCGAAGGAGAAAGACAAATGTAATTTTCTTTTTTATTTCATTCATTTTTGTAATTTTCCACTTTAAATAACTATTCAAATAGTATTAAAAACTCTACCTTAAAGAGGAAAAATGTTAAGTTTTCCAAATTCATCCAATATTGCTTTTACTGCATAATCAATGCTGTCTATGTAGCTTTCCTATTATAAATCTGTACCACTCAAGCCATATTTAATTTGTGATAAAACTTCCTGCACAATAAATAGAGGCATGTTGTAACTGGGCTATTTCTAGATATGGATTCCTAAGTTACTAACTTCTAGAGAACATTCATAAATTTAACTCTTTAACAAGGATCACAGAGCTGCAGCAAATCATGTCTATGGAGTTTTCAGTTAAGCTTTATGTGTGTTCAGGAACAGAAAACCAAACACCACATGTTCTCACTCATAAGTGGGAGTTGAACAATGAAAACATATGGACACAGGGAGGGGAACATCACACACTAGGGCCTGTCGGGGGTTGGGGGGCAAGGGGAGGGAGAGCATTAAGACAAATACCTAATGCATGTGGGGCTTAAAACCTAGACGATGGGTTGATAGATGCAGAAAACCACCATGGCACATGTATACCTATGTAATGAACCTGCACGTTCTGCACATGTATCCCGGAGCTTAAAGTAAAAGAAAAAAAATGCTTTATGTATGATTACTTATGACTTGTTTGGGCATGGTGGTGAATCAAAGACCCAGAAGTCTAATTTTGCTATGTACTGAAGATTTCCAAAATTTGAAACATCATTCCAAGAAGGCTGAGTGACACCCAATCTCCTGCCCACTCATCAGTAGTATACAAATATCAATCTGTTTGACATCTTATTATTGCAGAGGTTAGAAACAAGTTCATTCATTCATTTCACAAATCTTTAGTTACCATGTGTTCACAATGTGCTAGGTGTTGGAGATATACTGTACTTTCTTTCTTTGAAGGACGAAACTTATTACAAAACAGAATACAAATATAGTCAAAGAAGCTTTACCTCTCGCCCCATGTCATCCATTGTCCTCCAAAAGTTGTTATGATCTAAGTAGGTAATTGGATTCCATACAGGTGGGAACGGCCCCCTGAAGGGGTATGATTTGCCCTGTGAGATACAAGATATTTTTAAAAGGAAATATTTACTACAATGTAAAAGTAGGTAATCTGCCAAATTGGTAAATGTCTGCAAGCAAAATTATGTGAGTTGTCAATATGTGATATACACTCAACTTTTTAGCTCCTTGTGCCTCAGAACCCCACTTAAGTTTTTAGCATAGAGATTGCCAGCAAAATTCTCTGTTAAGTTCACTGCCACACCAAGCACGGTAAAGAGGTTTCTCTCTGAAACTGGAGCCCTTACCATACAAAATGTAAATACCAGTACATAAGTGGAGTTAACCTAAGGAAATCTTATTTGTCAATGGTACTTGCAAATATCTCAGAGTCAGGAGCCTCTGTGTGCCTGGAGAGTCAGAAAATTATAACTATAAGCATTATACAACTTAGAAGGGGATCAAAAATCAATCACAAGAATGCAACCATCTGTTAGAAGAACCACAAAACAGGGCCCAGAAAGCTTTCCCAAGGACTCAGATGTGCTAGGTAAACACAGGAGTTCCCAGAGATCAGCAAAGTCAAAGCAGAAAGATTAGACAACTTCAAACTTCTCTTCTAGACATGTTATACCACCTGGTTCTTCCCACAGGGATACCTCAACACAGAAATAAAGGGAACACATTGTTCCAAGGATTTAAAATAAATAATATCTGGGAGGATTAACCTGTTGATGGCACTTAAGAGACACGCAAAAAACCCCACTTTGGGTCAATCTGAAAACCCGAGTCAGAAGCCAGGTCGTGCATTCTGATAGCATCTTTCAACGGAATCAGAATAACTTAAGGTTCTCAGTCAACAGAAACTTCCCCAAAACTCTGAGTCATTCAACAAAGATGCACCTTCTGTTGATGTTGTAGGCAGAGAAACTGGAATTGTGGAATAAGAGATTTCGTATTTGTTCTTGTATTAATTCTGTGGCCATGTTGGTCTTCTCTCTCCAACAAGGCCATAAGATTCTCAGGGAAGGGTTGAGATACAGCTTTATGTTTCCTCTCAGCCAGGATTCCTTAGAGAAACAGAACCAACAGGAGAGGAGAGAGAGAGAGAGAGATACATACATAGATATATAGATACATAGATACATAGATATAGATAGATGATATTGATATACATATAGATGGAGAGAGAGACAGAGACAGAGAGAGAAACAGAGAAAGAGAGAAGGATTCAGATTTATTTTAAGGAATTAGCTCATGTTGATTGAGAGGGACGGCAGGTCCAAAATCTGTAGGGTAGGTCACGGACCCAAGGAAGAGTTGCAGTTTGACTTCAAAGGCAGTCTGCTGGCAGAATTCCCTCTTTTCCTGAGAGTCATCAATCTTTTTCTCTTAAGGACTTCAACTGATTGGATAAAGTCCATTCACATTATGGAAGTTAATCTGCTTTGCTCAAAGTCTACTGATTTAAATGTTAACCTTATCTTAAAAATAGCTTGACAGAAACATTAGAATAATGTTTGTCCAAATATCTAGACAAGTTGACATATAAAATTAACTGTCACCCTTCTTAACACCATTGAGGTGTACTTTACCTACAAGGTACTCATTTTATTTTAGTTTAGTTTCCGTATTTTGTTTTTTATAGTTAAAAGTAATTTTAAAAATTTTAACCTGCCATTAAAACTGTATATATTTACAATACACAACATAATATTTTGAAATATGTATACCCTGTGGAATGGCTAAATTGAGCTAATTAACATATGCATTACCTTACATACCTATCATTTTGGGAGGTGAGAACACATAAAATCTATTCTCTTAGCAATTTTCAAGACTACAATACATTGTTTTTAACTACAGTTACCATGTTGTACAATAGATCCCTTGAACTTATTTCTCCTATCTAACTAAAATTTTGTATCCTTTGACCAATATCTCCTCACAAATGTACCCACATTAAATAATTTAACATGCAATTTGGGGAGTTATGACACATGTGTACACCTATGTAACTACCACTCCAATCAAGATATAAAACATTCCCATCACTCCAGAAAGTTCCCTCTTTCCCCTTCTTAGACAATCCCTGCCCCTTTCTGGCCCTGGGCAACCACTGTTCAGTTTTCTGTCACTTATAGATTGTTTTTGCCTGTTTTCACATTTTTTAATGGACTCATACAAGATGCACACCTTTGTATCTGGCGTCTTTTGCTCAGCATGACATTTCTGAGGTTTGTCCAAGTTTCCGTTTGTTCCTTTTTATTGCTAAGTAGTAGTCCATTGTATGGATGCACCACGGTTTGTTTCACCTGTTGATAACTATTTCTAGTTTTGATCTGCTGTGAACAAAACTGCTATAAACATTCTTGTACAGGTCTTTTTGTGTACATGTTTTTTTCTTCTCTTGGGTCAATGCCTAGTAGTGGAATGGCTGAGTCACATGGTGGGTGTATGTTTAACTTTTTAAGTTTAATAGTGTTCCAAAGTTGTTGCACTGCTTTACATTACCAACAGCAATGCATGAAAGTTCTAGTTGATCAGAATACTGACACTTGCTGACTTTTCTTTTATGCTTTATGCTTTAAATATAGTTTCTATTTGTTTTACACATTTTTACAAAGTAATTTGTTTTACAAATTTTTACAAAGTAACTTTGTTTTACAAAGTAATATTTGTTTTATAAAAAAGTTGCAAAGATAGTACAGAAAGTTCCCATATACCTTTCACCTAGTTTTCTCTAATGTTAGCATCTTACATTACATGGTACATTGACCAAGACCAGGATATCGACACTGGTAGATCACTATGTACTAAACTTCAGATTTTATTTGGATTTCACCCATTTATCCACTAACCATCCTTTTTCTGTTGCAGGATCCCATCCAGGATACCACATTTCATTTAGTTGTCCTGTCTTCTTAGTCTTCTATGGTGTGTGATAATTTCTCAGTAGTCCCTTATTTTTCATAACCTTCAAAGTTTGAAGAATACTGGTCAGTTATCTGGTAGAATACCCCTTAATTTGGATCTGTCTGAAGTTACTTTTTTCATTTTTAGATTAGGGCTATGAATTTTGGGGAAGACTACCACAAAGACCAAGTGCTCTTGTCATCATGTCACCTCAGAGGGCACGTGATATCAATATGACTTATCACGGATGATGTTAACCTTGATTCCTTGCTTAGGGTGGTGTCTGTCAGGTCTCTCCACTGTAGAGTTGCTACTCACCCCTCTTCCATGCTCTGTTCTTTGGAAGAGAGTCATTAAGTTCAGACCATCCTCAAGAGGGGATGGTGGGAGCTAACTTCCACTTTCTGGAGATGGAGAATCCCCACAAATTTTTTGAATTCTTTTCTAAGGAAGATTTTCCTCTTTTCCCCTTTTACTTGCTTATTCATTCATTTATTTATAACAGTGGACATATATATGTGTTTTATACCTTGTGTTATAATCTAATACTATATGATTTATTTGTTGCTCAAATTATTCTACTTCTGAGCACTCCTTCAGGTCGGCTCCTGTGTCCCTTTGACATGTCCCCATCCTTTTGTCTGTTGAGCATTTTTTTCATTTTTGGCACTAGAAGATTCTCCATACTCATCTTCTATTTTCTCTGCCCAAGCCCTAGGATCTGTCATTTGTCCAAGAAGCCTTTCCTTTTATCAAGAGAGTGGTATTTAGAAGCAAGTTCTGGCTGCTGAGTGCATGCTGATTTTGTTTTATAATCAGCTTTATTGAGAAATAATTCATGTTCCATACAACTTGCATGCTGACCTGAAAACCTCCACTTATCCCTCCTTCATCAGAGTTCAATACATAAAACTTGCTCAGCAGAAACCTGTGGATTGATCCAGGGACCATTCTCCACGAAGAAGAAGTCAATCCCCATTCTAGCTCTGCCTCTCCTAAGATGACTGACACAGAGTAAGACAGTTACTTAATCGTCCAGGCCCCAGATATCAGTCTTTGTAATTCAACATCTATTGACTCCATCGTCTTCTTCCAGGAAGTATGCCCAGATTAGCATAAACAGTTGGGTTAGGTGGTCTTCTCAGTGTCCCAGAGCTCTCTGTTTCTCTTTCATCTGCCGCTAACTCCACTGCACCAGTTTCATGCATTTACTATTCTATCTCATTCACTGGGCCCTACGCTGCAAGAGCATGGGCTCTGGAGCCAGTCTCCCTGGGTTGAGTCATGGTCTGCCACTCACTAGCTGTGTTAAGTTGCTTAACTTCTCTGTGCTTCAGTTAACTCAGTAGTGAAATGTGATCATAGTAACTGTCTTGGAGGCATGTTAGAAAGATGAAGTGTGTTGACACATGTAAATCACTTTGAACAGTGGCTGGCATGTTGTAAGTTCTCAATCAATATTATTACCGCAGCTGCTACTATTATAATTATAATCTTTGTATGCCTAGGACGTGCTGGCAGAGACTGCTGGCACACAGTAGGTTCACAATATATGCTTGACATAATCTCAGCTGTGTGACCTTGAACTTGTCATTTATTTGACACACAATGCCCCGATTTATAAACTGATCTTTTGTACTTTGGTTCCTTATGTTATAACTATCTATCCTACTTGTTTTAAGTCTCCCCTTGAACCCAGACCCACTATGGTCTCTGCAGATCCCTACCAGCAGAGTAGTGCCCAACCCTGCCCCCTCAACACAATGCACTTGTACAAAGTGGGTGTGGGATGGAACTTAAATAGCAAAGAACCAAATCAAGATGCACATTGAGAGCAATGTGCATCTATGACTGGTGTACAAAGTCATCCTTCTGCACTATCAGTGTGGCATTGTGCCCACGAGTAAAGGGAATCACAAAGAGATAAAACCATAAGCAGCTGAATAGCCACACCATAAGTGGGAAGAACAGCATATTTTTGCTTGAAAATCCATTAATAAAAAGATAGGAAGAAATCAGTATTCAGCCAAACAATTAAATTATTTAGGTTTTTTTGTTTGCTTGTTTTCACAAATGCATTGGTTCAGCCAGAAATCACCACCAGATGACTTGAAGAAGAGTGTGAGCCCAGCAGATGTGGTTAATTAATGTCTGTCTGTCACTGCCAGGGCCTGCACCAGCAACCATGGCAGCTCCTGGAAACATAAAGACAATTGATTCAGAAAGTGAGAGCTCAGTCTGACACATGGGACTTGGCCTGGGAAAAGGTGAAGGACAGCTTTTGGAACAAGGCAGAGTTAACTAACTAACCATGACCTGCATGTGGAGCCCTGCCCAACAAAAGCATCCTGCACATCTATATCTATATCTATATCTATATCTATATCTATATCTATATCTACACATACACACACACACACAGAGTCTTGCTCTGCTGCCCAGGCTGGAGTGCAGTTGCACAATCTTGGCTCACTGCAACATCTGCCTCCTTGGTTCAAGCGATTCTCCTGCCTCAGCCTCCTGAGTAGCTGGGATTACAGGTGCACACCACCACGCCTGGCTAATTTTTGTATTTTTAGTAGAGACGTGGTTTCACCATGTTGGCCAAGCTGGTCTTGAACTCCCGACCTCAAGTAATCCTCCCAAAGTGCTGGAATTACAGGTGTGAGTCACCGCACCCAGCCATATCCTTCTATATTAACCTCCCACCAGAACACGTAAGATGGGCACCTCTCCACCATCCCTCCTTCCTTTCCCCAGAGATAAATTATTTGTACAGTACATGTCATATGGAAATGCTGTGATGAGGGTGGGAAGGGGCCCCTTCCAAGACTCTATTTGACAGATCCCATCTGAATAACCCGGTTGAAATGTCACCTTAGCTGAATTATACGGATTCTCATTCAATGGAGTCCCAAAAATATTGAGGGTTGCCCAAATAGCAATAATCCCAGCAATGCAATGGTGTCAAAGACCAGCTGTTAAAGCCCTCCTAACTCAGGAATGCTCCTAGAAAGGAGGTTTGTTCAAGACTCTAAAACCAAAAACAGAGTAAATGTGTGAGTAAATGGGAACCAAACAATATGTAAAGGAAACTATCATGAAGCAGAATAAAACACTTTACCCTTTAACCTCCTTGGTGTCTTATGTCTAAGCAGGCAACAGCTTAGTTTAGCTAAATTCATAAAAACAAATCTTCTTTTGTAAGATTAGGGAAAACTTCTGATAAACACAGGAAAGAGCTATTGTTAGACTCATAAAAATTTGCAAATCTTCAAGCTTCAGGGAGTAAGTGGGGTAAGGAGGAAATGTCTAAGTTTATAAGATTACACAATCTGAGGCAAGAGTTTTGTGCCTCACATTTGGCCATGATGGAAACATTCCAGTGATTATTACTGTTTTGAACATTGTCCAGGGAGGCTTGTTCTTCTGAAGAAATCATGAGAAGACATTAGAATAAGTCCTTGTCCTAGGATGTACCTAAGTTAAAAGGTCTAATTACATATAGCATTTTTCTTTGATCATTACAGCAGCCCTGTTAAGTAGGTCCAGCAGAAGTTATTTCTTCCTTTTACAGGTAAAGGAAATATAGCTCAGATAAGTTTAAATGACTAGATTGGGATCTCATAGCTCATGAGTGAAAGCTATTGGAAGTTCAATTTGATTTACAGTAGCTGCCATGGTCACTGTCTTCTTCAAGCCAGATGTGAACAAGATACGCAAAATGTAAATTAATGTCACTCACTCATTTTGTTTGTTTTAGAAAACAGTTTTTAATAAAAATTTATTATGTTTACTTATAGTAGGGTTATTATTGTTATTTTAAGTAATTAAATCATGTCAATAAATATTGTTAAGATTCTCAATTTCAATTTATAAGATGGCAAGTATAGAGAGATAGAGCCACAAAAACAAAAGCTACTTGGAATTCTTAATAATTTTTAAGACCCTAAAACTTAAAGTATAATAATAATAAAAAAAAAGAAAAAAAAAGAATGTAAAAAGGTTAGAGGCTCTGGACTAGAATCTCATTAGAAGGATTACACGATGATTTTTAAGAGACCAACAGAACTGACTCGAACCGACTCTTCAAAGTAATAGCTGTATGAATACAGGCAAATTGCTCAAAATTTGTAAGCTTCAGTTCTCTTATCATTAAAATTGGAGTCTTGATACCTATCTTGGATGTACTGTAGGAATAATGGAGATTATACAAGGTACACAGGATGCATGCACTAAATGGATATTGCTGATGGTTTTGTGATCATTATGAGTGTACCATCATTTATACAACCACTTCTTACCCATAAATCCATGACCACACTTTTGATGAATCTCCTCTGGATGAATTCCTAGCATCAGAATTCCTGCCATGAAAATTTGTCTTTGACTTTTTAAAGCAGACTTTCTGAAAAACAGTAAGCAAACTGATTCTCACACGGCCTCATTTTGGAGCCTGTATATTCAGTTAAAACATTTGAACTCCACTTCCTAGAATTGTCACCTAGTGAGTGAGTGAGTGGCTCTCAGAAACAGGCTGGCTGGGCCACACATCCATTACTATTATCAACATCAATGTTCTACATGTCCTTCTCCCCTCCTTACCTCTGTTCTGGAGGTAAAGACCCAACACCCCAATTTCTGTCACATTTGGGAAGCCCTTTTGCCATCATATTCTTGATGCTGGACCCAGTCCCTGTCAGTAGAAACAGGTGGCCTGGTCCTTCTCAGATTCAGTTCCTGAGGAGTGACCTTTTTCTCTCAGAATGTCTCCTCTGATGTTCATGGGAACCTTGCCCTTCTAACTGTTGGGAGCCAGGGTAAGCCACCTTCCCCTCTATAACTCATTCATTTTTACAGTTATGAACAAGGGTTGTTCTTGGGCCATAAACTAATTTGAAGGACCAAGCTTTCCTTTTGACTTATACTTGCAGTTTGAGAGAAAATAAAATTAGTCTTTCCCATCAGGGAGGAGGGGAGAAGTCCTGCAAATTGTAGTTGGGCAAATGGTTGTCTTCTTCTGTTCGTGTGCCTATTTCATGACCCTTGTTCACATTTCCAATTTTTTAAATTTTTAAAAAGTTTTCTGGGTACATAGTAGGTGTATATACTTATGGGGTACATGAGATGTTTTGATGATACAGGCATGCAATGTGTAATAATCACATCATGGAGAATGGGGTATCCATTCCCTCAAGCATTTATCCTTTGTGTCACAAACAATCCAATTATACCCTCTTAGTTGTTTTTAAATGTACAATTAAATTATTATTGACTAGAGTCACCCTGTTGTGCCATCAAACAGTAGGTCTTATTCATTCTTTAACTATTTTTTTTTTATCCATTAACCATCCTTATCTTCCTCCCACCACCATTCTACTATCCTTCCCAGCCTCTGGTAAGCATCCTCTACTCTCTATGTCCATGAGTTCAATTGTTTTGATTTTTAGATCCCACAAATAAGTGAGAACATGTGATGTTTGTCTTTCTGTGCCTGGTGTACTTCACTTAACAAAATGATCTCCAGTTCCATCCATGTTATTGCAAATGACAGGATCTCATTCTTTTTATGGCTGTATAGTACTTCATAGTGTATATGTACCGCATTTCGTTTATCCATTAATCTGTTGGTGGACACTTAGGTTGCTTCCAAATGTTGGCTATTGTGAACAGAGCTGCAACAAACATGGGAGTGCAGATACCTCTTTGATATGCTGATTTCCTTTCTTTGGGGTGTATACCCAGCAGTGGGATTGCTGGATCATATGGTAGCTCCACTTTTAGTTTTTTGAGGAACTTCCAAATGGTTCTCCATAGTGGTTGTACTACTTTACATTCCCACCAACAATGTGCAAATATTCCCTTTTCTCTACATCCTTGCCATAATTTGCTACTACCTGTCTTTTGGATATAAGCCATTTTAACTGGGGTGAGATGCTATCTTACTGTAGTTTGGATTTGCAATGAGGTTGAGCAGCTTTTCATATGTCTATTTGCCATTTGGACGTCTTCTTTTGAGAAATGTCTATTAAAATGTTTTGTCCATTTTTTGATCAGATAATTATTAGATTTTTTTCTTATAGAATTGCTTGCTAACATTTCCAAGCACACAGAATTGGCACTGACACTGTCTTCTGATTGCACCATCACATGGGTGAAACTGGAGTGAGGTGCAGACAATGGCAATGCTGCATTTTTGGACTCTTCCAGCAGCACCACAGCATGTGAAAGGCCTGGGATTGTCCACATAGAAAGAAATGGGGAAGATGGGAGTCGTAGTGGCTGAGAAACCAGGTAAAGCCCTGCAAGAACAATAATAAGAAGCAATAATGACAACAAGTAGTATTGAGTGCTTACTCTCTTCAGGCCCTGTTCTGTGCACTTCATATGTATTGACTCAATCTTCACAGTGACCCTATGAGATAGGCATCATGTTGTCCTTTTCAGATGAAGAAACTGAGGCATACAGAGATAAATAATTATATTTTGCCTAAGATCTCACAACTAGTATGTGGCAGCAGGATTTAAATTCAGACATTCAAAGACCAATGCTCTCGATCATGAAGCTTCCCAGCCTTTCCTTCTAATTATAATGATTGAACACTATTTGTCAGACACTGGGCTAATAGGTTTAAGTTAATTCATTTAATCCTCACAAAGATCCAGTGAGTAAGCTGCTGATAGTTTCATCTTGCAGTTGAGTTTCATAGCACATAGGGTTGAGTAACTTGTCCAAGGTTACACAGTTTGCATACTGCTGAAACTGAATTTAACCTCAGATTTGTGTAGGTAGAGCTCACGTTCTTTCTTCTTAAACAGCTTTATTGCAGCATAAGTGACATACAATAAATTGCACATGAGTAATAGAGTTCAAGCTCTTGTCAGGTCTCTGCTCTATGAGCCACTTCTCATGTGGTCCAAAGATAGTCTCCGGAAGGCATTTAATCAAGTGACCACTTGAGATTCTTACAAACTAGTTAGAAGCTAATGACGGACTCAATGACCAGCCAGATCATTTTTGTGGCTGTCCCTCCTGTTCCCATGCAAGACCTAGTCCAGTCCATCCTCTAATGGCTGTCACATCAGTTCATTCATTCATTCATTCAACAAATATTTCTTGAGTGCCTCCTGTCTGCCTGGCACTGTTCTGGGCACTGGAGGAACAACAGATAAAAGTCTGCTCTCCTGGGAGCTTATATTCTAGTAGGTATAAACAAGGAAAAACTGACAAAACAGACACTACACAAAATAGATTCGAAAATCATGTAGTAGATTAGAAGGTGAAAAGTGCTGTGAAGACAAAGTAGCAGGGAAGGCAAAGAGGAAGTGTTGGTGGTTTGAGGTTGGTTGCAATTTTAATTAAAGTGATGTCAAGGAAGGCCTCAAGGAGAAGGTGACAGTTGAATGAAGAGATGAAAGAGGTGAGGGGGGAAATCATGTGAATATCTGGAGGGGAGAATGCTCCAGGCAGGCAGAGGCCCTAGTGTCTTCAGATGGGAGCATGAATGGACTGCACAAGAAACCAGAAGGGGGCAGCCTTGTCCTATCTCTTTTCCAACTGGACTGTCCCCTTGTTCACTGGAACAAACTCAAGCTCCTGTGCCTGGTTCTCAAGGCTGCCAAAAGAAGGTGGCTGCCAGGAAGAAGATGCCTTCCAAGAAGAAGGTGGCTGCCTCTGTGCTCTGGTCAAGCAGTTTCCCTGATGTCAGCAGGCTATCCTCTCCTCACCAGTGTATCATCACTGCATCTTTCCTCAAAGGCTTTTTATTTTCTAATATCCATCAGCGCAAAGTATAAACAACTTTCTTTGCAAAGCTCAAGACTGACTCCTTCAAGAAGCCTTCCAAGCTTCATCTCACTACCCATCAGTGCTCTGCACATAAAGTTCACTCCATTTGAGTCCCTACCATCTTAACTTGTACTTGCCCATGTTATCTTGATAGTACTGTATTCTCTAGGTATTCCATGTGGGTATGTCTTCCCTCTCCAGCTATATCAGGAAATGAACAAATCATCTGTATCATCCCATAATGCTTAAGAATGTTATATATTCAATTGGTGTTTGACATGCATGGGATGGTTGGATGGATGAATGGATGTTTGGATGGACAGATGTAAGGATGGAAATGGATGGATGAATGAATGGATAGATAGATGACTGGATAAACAGTACTAAAATAAGAAGAATTCTTCAGAGTCTGAGTCAGAAGTTTGACTGCTTTCTAAACACAATCAAAATTAATTTATTCTGAAAAAAGTAAAGTGTTTAAGAAGCTGAAAATTGTAATTCCTCCCTCAAAGACCTGTCTTTCTCCTATTTACCCTCATAATCTGGTGTAAATGCATCTGTCAGTGGAGACAGGTTTGAGTTCCACAGAAGTCTCCAAAATTAGTCCGTGCGTTGACCTCAAAGAATAAGGGTGTGTTCAGAAGGATGCAGGGTTTTATGACCCTAATTCTTTGCTGCTTGTATCAGCCATTTTCAGCTGTATCAGCCATTTCCAACTGTATCACATTTCTAACCATCAGGACATGCCATCATGCCAAGAGGTTGTTTCCAAAGCAGAATAATGCCCACGACTAAAATCGGTTGTGCTGTGCCAACTTTCTCACTCTTTCAATTTGTAAACACATAAGTGTTTATTTGATCAAATAGCACAGGCATCTAAAGTATCTCAATAAATATCATCCCTTTATTTAGGACATGTAATTTTTGGATATCCCCAACATATTGCTCAACATGCACACCAGCACTAGCAAAACTCCAGAGTGTTCTGGCCTTGAATAATGTGCTTTTCAAAAATAGAGACGACTACCTACCAGTGTCAGCTTTTCCAGGAGAAATCTTGGCTCAAATAAAAGGCTGTTTCACCACAATATTAGAGATTATAAGAAAGCTGAAAACTGGAAGCCGTAGTTTTTGCCCTTCTCTGGGACAAGGGCTCCTCTGAAAATTTGTTGCAAACCATGAAGTCTCTCCAGCAGAGTGCATACATATAGATAATATAACACCAGGAGAAGGTACTTGAAGCTTACTCAGGGGCCCTCTGGCCAGAGTCCAGGAAGATGAGGTTGAGAAAGCTTGATGACAACACCAAGTGTTGGTGAAGTAAAGAAGCCACCAGAACTCTCATATCTTGCTAATGGTAGTGTAATATAGTATATTCCCCTTTGGAAAACTGGCAGTATCTACTAAAGCTGCATATACACATTACTATGACCCACTTCTAGGTATATGCCCCAGAAAATGTTCTCCAAACACATACATGAAAATGTTAAATATCCATCAGTAGCAATATGGACAAAAAATGAATTACAGTTCCTTAATGGTACACCATACAGCTATCCATCAGTAGCAATATGGACAAAAAAATAACTTTAGTTCCTTAATGGTATACCATACATCAAGGGGAATAAATCATCCTACAAATACTCCTAATAGCATGATTGAATTTCACAGCAAAAATTTACAAAAGCAGCTGGACACAAAGACTACATACTATAAGATTTCATTTTTAGAAAGTTTTAAAACAGGGAAAATTAATCTATGGTGATAGAAGTCAGGATACTGGCTCTCCTTGGGGATGGGTAATGCCAGTAAGGGAACATGAGGAGGCCTCTGGAGGCTGTAGCGGGATGAAAGCTGGCTTTATGAATATGTTCATTTTGAAAATTCATCAGCTGTTCATTTATGTTTTGTCCTGTTTTCTGTATGTATGCTATATATCAACAAAAATTTACATACTCAGAATAGACTAAAAATCCATTGAATTGTACACTTAAAGTGGTGAACTGCATGGTATGTGAATTAGATCTCAATGAAACTGTATAAATGAATGGTTGATATAACTTCTGAGTTCAGGGTGAGGAGGGTTAGCAGCCAGCAAAGGAGCCCTGGAATGTTGTAATATAGAGAAATATACAGTAGATTCATTGACTACTTGAGTAGAAAGAGACTTCAACTTTCAACTTTCTACAGCCAGCATCGCTCTATTGTTATGGAGAAAAGCTTCCTAACCAACCTGATGCACTGTAAAGACATCCATATCACTAGACAAGGTAATTTCCCTGGAAAGGGATGTTCAATGTCCATACTTGCTGTAGTGACTGACTTCCTCTGAGAGAGAAATAAGAGGAAGGGGTTTAAAAATCAAGTTCCTTTTTGGATTCCAGTGGCATTGGATTTGGAGTGGTCACCGTAATAGGTGACATAGGCATTGCTGATGTGCTGTGCCAGGCTGGTGGTTGCTAGGCTACCCTGAGGAAAGAGATCCACATTTCTATGTTTGATGCCTCCCAGCAAAAGACACTTTTTTCTTTAGTAGATGAGCTTCAGAAGCTTCCAAGGCCATCTCCAAGGACTATCAACAAGAGCCTGAGGTCTTCTAGTGTAGGATTTCTTCCTCCCAGAAGTTATTTCTTCCTCTCCTCCTCCTCCTCCTTTTCTCTCTCTCTCTCTTCTTCTTCTTTTCTCTTTTCTTCTTCTTCATCTTCGTCTTCTTCTTTTTCTTCTTTTCTCTCTCTCTCTCTCTGCTATAGCTCTCTCTTTTAACTACTGACCAAAACGATTCTTTGGGGAGTCTGGTGAATTTCACTGACTCATTCTATTGTTTTCTGTATGCCTCATCCCCCATTACTTTTACTGCTAGACAATAATAATCCATTCATCTGTAAAGCAGATTGCCCGAAATCAGTTGCTTGACTTCTTTTTTTCTCCTATCCCATACATAATCAGCCATCAAAACGACCAGTTCTAAATTCAAAATATATCTAGAATCCAATCACTTCTCATCTCCTTGACTGTTACCTCCCTGCTCCAAGCCACTGTCAGTTCTAACCTTTATTACTGCATTAACTTTGTTAATTCTCTCTCTGCTTCCACCTTTGGCCCCCAGAATCTCCTAGCAGTCAGAGTGAGTCTTGTAAGATATAATTCAGAACATGTCACTCCCTTGAGAAAATCCTTCTAATGACTTTTTATCGTGCTTACACAAACTCCAAAGTCCTTTCCATGGGCAACACGGCTTTTGTACTTCTCTTTCCCCATCTACCACTCTCTCCCTTTGTTCACTTGCCTCCCTGCTGTTCTTTAGACACATAAACTTATCCCTGCCTGAGGGCCTTTGCACCTGTCACTCCCTCTTTCAACAATATTCATCTGCCAGATATTCACAAGGCACTATTTAAATGTCACTTCCTCAGAGATGCTTTTCCTGTCAACCTTTATTATTCTTCATAGCAACTGAGACTATGTGGTACATTTGTTCATATATATATACATATATTGAGTGCCTCTCCACGCTGGAATGTAATCCCCACGAAGGTAGAAATCTTGTCTTTTTCACTGGTGTATTCCCAGTACCTGGAAGAGTACTCATTCAATAAATCTTTGAAGAATAAATAAATATCTGATAGTGTGTTCATTTGAAACCATGTTTAGTGGCCAGAAGAGATTCAGAGCACATAGTAATAATGCTCATATAAACAAGGTCGTACAATATCTGTCTTTTTGTGTCTGATTTATTTCACTTAGCATATCTTCAACGTTCACCCGTGTTGTAGCATGTGTCAGAATTTCATTCCTTTTTAGGGCTGAATAATACTCCTATATATGGATATACTATATTTTGTTTATCCATTCATCTGTTGATACACAGTTGGGTTGTTTCCACTTTTTGGCTATTATGAATAATGTTGCTTTTTGAATATTTGTGTAGTAACTCATATTACAGATGAGGAGAATGAGTCTTAGGATAAACATCTTCGCCAGGATTACACAGCTGATAAGCAGAGTTCAAATTCAGGTGTGCTTAACATCAAGCTAGTTTCCCAGCTCCTGCTTCCTCTCATGCAGCAGGAGATCCAAGTCCTGGATGGATCCTTGCACACAGGCAACAGCAGGCACCAACATTGCCCACCTCTTCACCATTCTACTCTACTTCAATATAATTGTGACGTTAAGAGTATTAGGCAGAGCGACAACGCAAAGGATAACTACCAAATTAGAACTAACACTGTATTTGGGTAACTGATGAAGACAATCAAAACTACTGACAGGCTCGGACAGACCCAGGAGAAATCTAGGCATCATACTTTTAAGTGCTACTAACACTTAAACAAAATGGAATAAGCGCAAACTATGAAACAGACATTAAGAAATACACTGAAGAAATGGAAATTAAATAAGACATAGTTCCAGGCTCCAGAAGCTCCAAAGTCCTGGAGAGGCAGGTCCATGAAAACAGAGATCTACGGCATCATAATTATAACATGGCATATGGCTGGCTTCATAGCTTCGCCTGGCTATGTGGCTGTGTATGGAACAGCCCCTTGATGGCAACCCTAGTCTTTGGATAAAGGAAGTTGTTTCATGGAAAGGGTAGTCAGCAGGATTCATGACTCTATTGATCTCACCAGACATTCTTACGCTTCTCTGTCCAGAGCCTTTGGGTCATCCAGGTGGCAAGGTCCGCAAAAGCCCCAATAAACAAAGTTTGGTGTGGAACTACTAAAGAGAAGAGTGGAGTTCCCAAGTGGTCAGTGTGGCAGATGCTGTGATGAGCTTGCACAGATTGCCCTTCAGAAATTAGGAACTTATTACTTCAGTTACTCGGAGTGCTATTGGCAGGCAGCCCTTGATTTTCAGCCCCCTTCAGAGATTATCCCAGCTGCAGAAAATCCACTTTGCCTAAGGTCATGTCACCTTCTCTGGGCACCTCACTTCCAATGACTGATCTACATGAGGATAGAAAGGCCTGGCCCTCTTGCCCCACTCAGGACAGCTCCCAAGGGCCATCTCATCTTCAGAATCCCTTGTCAGGTCAGCTGAGGCTTCCACTGCAACTACATCACACTTATTCCTCTGGCCACCCCTGCCTTCTTGCCTTCCAACAATCAATGGCTGTTGATCCCCACAGTACCCACTAACAAACCACCAACATGCTATTCGCCACCTCCAAGTCTGTGTCTTGAGGAACCCAACTGCAACAGCCATCCATTGAAATGGGCACAGCAGCCTGTAGCAATGTCTAAAAAATCTCAATCCCAGGGCTCTGGGGTGGCCCAGACCTCATGAGAAACTTCTGACACAGGCCTAATGGGACCTCATTTGAGAATTGAGGTGTTTTCTTTTGGGGTGGAGATTGGTGGCAAGGTCCCAATTGTTTCTATCATTCTTATCAGAACCTTGCTAAAGGAAATGAGACATAGAGCAATAGCTGCTACAAACATACTCAAATAGGTGAACAGACCAAACTGAGAGAAGAAAGTCTGTAGTCAAATCTAACTAAGGCCCTCAAGACAAAGCTTATTTTTACATCATAGATCATAATTTTAAAACACCATTAATGTCCTTATAAAGGTTTGTGCCATGAACAAAAGTGAATTTCCTGTTTTAGAAAGGTCTCCAACCTAAACAACAATTCCTATTATACATTTTGAGTTATTTAGGAAAGGACCTTGGAGTTAAAGTCCACTTGATCTCCAAATTCCAATAAATCTTAAACAAGTCTAAATATTGAAATCTTGTCTTCCATGCGTTTTTAACATGTTCTATCAGCTGTATTACCTTAAGTACAATTCTTAGAGAAAAGATCACTCCACTTTTAGTCTTACTACAAGAATTTCATAAACTCCCACCAATAATTTACATAGAAGGTGGTTTCCCAGCTCTAATATTCTAATTTAATTAATAAATCTAATGTGGTTTTTCACAGACAAAAATATTTTAAAAAGTGCTTGTTTAAATAGCTGTTATTAAAGAGTTGTAAAATTTTAGGTTCATAAAGATATGTTATGGTTTGGAAAATTTCACTACAGACATAAAGTGATTTTTATGGTGATTTCATTGTACAGCAGCAAAGAAATAAAACCAAATACAATAGCATTTACAAAAAAGGGAACACTCAGCTTCACCATAATCATCGCAAACTCTTATTTTATAACATTCAAACACCAGAAACCACTTGCAAAAAGTCCGTTTTTGCGTACAGATACATGATATTAGATACCAGAGGTGAGAGCACAGCTTGTGATGTTCAACATCCCAGCAGGTAACCATGAACTCAGGCATGCAACAAACTGGGCCTCTGTATATAATGTGAATGTAAATAGAATAGATCCAATGCCATGATAGTATTATGGGTCATCAGTGATATAATGCATACACATCTCAACATAGTGACTTGCACATAGTAAATGCATACATATTGACTAATATCATCCTTACTATCCCTACACTTTTCTTTCCACAAAAAGTATTGCCAACTTTCATGTAGATGATGAAAGCATTGGCTCAAGAAATGACTATTCTAATTCTATGACCTCAGGTAAGTTACATCTCTGACACTTTCATCATCTGTAAAATGTAGGTACTAATACCTACCTCCAGGGCTGTGGCAAAGATTAAATGAGATCATATATGCAAAGTTCTTAGAAGGATATTAGTTGTTGTTGTTATTATGATTTTAATAAATACCACAAAGCCCCTTTCTACACACACCTTGAGCCTCCCATAGGGCAATTGCCTCCCTCTGGGATAATTCTACCGTATGAACTAGCAGATGACTTTGTAGAAGAAAGCTCAGAGCTTCTCGCCTTTACAGCATCACTGAACATGCTGGGATTCACCAGCACAAAAATCCATCCCCAAATGCTTACCCTAGCACCTCCTTGTCATGGAAGGTACTCGTTTAATTGCATTTTCTAGCAAGCCCTCTCTGAACCTCCAGGACTGGATCCTGAACTCCAGCCCCAGAGAGCAGATCAGCTAATCCAAAACAACTGCACCACTCTCCTATCCCGGCTGCAGCCTCGCTGGGCTCACAGGTGCCGGATGACAGGTGAGCCCCTTGTCTTTCAAAAATATTATCCGAATGCTTTTGATGCCTCTGAAATGTATAGAGTAATGAGAAGATGGAAAAGTTCTTGGTAACCTGGGTACATGCCTTAGTACAATATACAAGGATGGATGGGGATAGAGAGGGAGGGAGAAATTGACTTCTAAAATAAATGATTTTTCTCAAAACAAGTTCTTCCTTAAATGTCAATTATTATCTTCAGATTATTAGATTATCCTTTTGAAATCTGAGGACATGTGATTATCTCAGTTGAGAAAAAATTGTTTCTAAAAAACAAATTGTCAAAAAACTCCTTTCTAAAGAGGTTCTCTACCACATAAGATTTTAAAAATGATGAAGGTACCTGATATTTATAAAGTCATTTCATATATTATCATATTTAATTTTCAAGGGAACACTTGGAGGTTAGAAATTAATAATCCCACTTTACAAACTAGGAATTGAAGCTTCTACGAAGCATTAAATTACATGCCCAAGGTCCATGGTAAAGTTATTGAAGCCCCAGGAGTGTAACAGAAGTCTGTGACTCCAGAATTAGCATGCCTTTCTCTACAGAGAGAGCCTTATGAGACAGAAATTCATATCCTCGAATTTATCCAAGCACAACATGTTTTATCTTCTCCATTGAATAACTCATCCAGTACCAAAGTCAGCCTCTGATTAATGCTGGTGCAGGTACCAACTTTTCACTCCATAAATTGTTTGGGAGAAGTGTTCACTTTCTTTAGTGATACAAGCCAAAATGATGATTCACTTAGATGAGTCAGAATACTTCTCCAAAGAAAGTCAATGCTTTGAAATAAGAACTCCACTTTAAAATAAATCAAAGGAGACTTTATGCACAAATAGAAAGGTTTTCTTGGTCCCAAAAGGAGCTCTGTTGCTATGAACATTAATCCCTAATGTAGAAATTGTGTTGATTTAAAGGAGATTCACTTGTTGAGGGAATAAGGATGCTGGGAAGATTCTGATTAGAAGAATATTCTGAAGACTAGTCGAGAGATGACACAGCAGGAGAAACCTGGAGTGAGATTCAGATGAAGGAAGAGGCAAGTTTGGCCAAAAAGCTATTTGTGAATTTTACATGGAAGACACCCTGGAGATACTTAAAGGGCATTCAAACTTTACCAACTGGACTGAGATAAAAAGAATATCAAAGAGGCATCTGTTTATTTGAAACAATTATTTTCAGGAGGAAAAAGTTTTCAAAGAAATTCACTTAATGGGTACTTTGAATTGACACCCACATGCTTTTTGAAAAGCCATTTTAAAGGAGAAGTCATGAGCACAAAGAAAGTGGGTATGAGAAATAAGGATTGTGATAGGCAAGTATCATAATTACCATCATCACCATCACCATCATCACCACCACCACCACCAGTATCATCATGATCATTACCACCATCACCATCATCATCATCATTATGGTTAACACTTTTTTCACATTTGCTGCATACTAAAATCCTTTTAATAAGACTTTATACGTTTATTTTTATTTATCTCCCTCAACAACCCTATAAGCAAGGTATTATTATTTTCATTTTTTAGATTAAGAAACAGAGGCACAAAGAGGTTAAGAAACTTGCCTCAAATCACACAGCTAGTAAATAGCAAGTTCAGAATTCAAATCCAGGCCCCTCTGGGTTCTAAGCCTATGCTCTCAGTATCTAAAACAGATGGTCTTTTTTTTTTTTTTTTTTTTTTGAGATGGAGTCTCACTCTGTCACCCAGGCTGGAGTGCAGTGGCACGATCTTGGCTCACTGCAACATCCACCTCCCGGGTTCCAGTGATTCTCCTGCCTCAGCCTCCCAAGTAATTGGGATTACAGGTGTGTGCCACCACACCCAGCTAATTTTTGTATTTTTAGTAGAAACGGGGTTTCACCATGTTGGCCAGGCTGATCTCAAACTCCTGACCTCAGGTGATCCTCCCGCCTGGGCCTCCCAAAGTGCTGGGATTACAGGTGTGAGCCACCACGCCAGGCCTACAGATGCATTTATTGTTATAGCTTTCAACTTTCCCAAGAAAATACACAGTCACATATGTTGTTCAAGGCTCTGAAGAGCTTTGATATGACAATGTCTACATATCTTGGGGCTGCTAGAAGATATTAGCAAAAGACCGCTGAGGCAAAGGCTGTTTCTTTCATAGCTAGGAGAGAAATTCTTTAGGATACATTATATAATAATTCATGGCTTCTGTTACATTTATAAGCATCTGCCTTTCTTTTTCTTGACATTGTGTTCAGCTATTTCACCTTTTCCATCTTCAAGCCTGTGTATTTGTGCTCAGGAAGTCGGTCACTGTGCTAGTATTTTCTCTTTCTTTGATCTGTACCATTTGGACCCACCCAAAATTAAACTTTTAATTCAGAAGGTCCCTACTTCCCATACCATTCTTATGTATAGCTTCAATTTTAAAATTCTGTTCAGAGATATTGTCTCATATGATGGCTTTAAATTCCAAAGCAGGCCACAAGGTGCTAGCTAACTCATGCTGACCTAAAGTGGGTTTCAGCAATGACCGTCATAATGAAAACTGCGGGTTGGTCTAAGTGTAGTTTCGAAGTGCTCCTCTTCAAAATTATTGAATGACTGCTGACAGCCCTCCCATTTCTCACACATATGTACATGAGTTTGAATAGGATGCTGTGAGTTTCAAAGCTAGAGAACATAGCAGGATCCTAAGAATACTTCAATTACCAATTGATGAGATGAAGTAATAGAATGGATTGTGATGATATATTAAGGCTTCACACATGTGCTGCATTTCACTTGTATGAGAAGCTCTATGGTTGAGTGAGCCACATAGTCTTAAAAATCATGATTAATATTGTCATTTTTATTTCAGTGGGTTCTGGGTTAAATGCCTAAATGAAGAAAGAGGTTTGGCCCTTCATAGGAAAAGATTTGTGGCCGGGCGCAGTGGCTCACACCTGTAATTCTAGCACTTTGGGAAACCGAGGCGGGTGGATCACCTGAGGTCAGGAGTTCGAGACCAGTCTGGCCAACATGGCAAAACCCGTCTCTACTAAAAATAGAAAAATTAGCTGGGCATGGTGGCAGACACCTGTAGTCCTAGCTACTCAGGAGGCTGAGGCAGGAGAATTGCTTGAACCTGGGAGGTAGAGGTTGCAGTGAGCCGAGATCACACCATTGCACCCCAGCCTGGGCAACAGAGTGAGACTTTGTCTCAAAAAAAAAAAAAAAAAAAAGAAAAGATTTGTTTTCTTCTTTTGTATCTGCCCCCAAAGAAAGCAGAGTAACAGCTGGGGTGAATTGCCGTCCATGAAGAAGAAACAGACACAGACATATGTGTGGCCATGTGCACGTGCACACACACATGCACACGCACGCACACACGTGCACACACACGCACACATGCACACACACATCTATTTGCTCATGAAGGAGGTTCTGCAGAATAGTACTTTACAAAGGAAAGTCACATCATGTTACTTCTCTACTTCAAACCTTCCAGTGGCTTCCCACATCACCCAGAGTAAATGTCAATGTTCTTAGAATTGCCCTCTAGGCCCTATGCCATTTAGCCCTGTTCTCTCTCTGACCTCCTCATATTGTGTTGGAGTCTGTGCGTACTGTGTCATGAGAACCATCTGTGTTCACTTCTTCCCAACTCTGCCTTCAGGGACGGTAAGTTGGTAGCTTGACATCGGACATTAAGTATTTACACCGTGCAAAATCTACAGGTGAGAGTTTTGTTTTTTGTTTGTTTGTTTGTTTTTTGAGAACCACTGTTCCCCTCCCCCAACTTTCTTTTGTCTACTTCACTCCAGCCACAGGGGGTTCCTTGCAGTGCTGTAAACGTAAGCTTTACAAAACAGCTTCAGGGCTTCTGAACCTCACATTCCTCTGGCTGGAACACTCTTACCCAAAGAGCCATTTTTAATTTATTTATTTATTATTATTATAGTTTAAGTTTTTTGCTCTCTCACCTGCTTTAGGTTTTCTGTTGAAATGTTACCTCCTCAGTGAGGCCCTCCCTGACTACCCTACTTGAAATTGGATCCCACCCTCTCACATAACCCCACACTCCCGTTCTCCATAGCACTCATCACTTTCTAATACAACATACATATATATTTTCCAATGTGTGCAGATATTGTATTATACATTGCTATTAACATAATAACATCTTATACATGCATTTGGGAGATTTAGCATATCTGGTTAAAAAGTTCAAACCCTTACTAAAAATTATTAAATCTTGACAGGGGAAAAGCAATAAGATTTTGAAAGCCAGAGCTTTTTGCATAATTCAGCAAGTTATTGGTTAACTAAACTTGAGCTCTAAAATATACTTGAAAATCAACTCATATCCCCATTAGAATTGAGAGTGTTAAATTTAAAGTCGCATTTTTTTAAGTTTCAAGGAACATAATATACGAATTTTTGTTACATCTGAATTAACTTCATTTAAGAAGATCCATGTTTTATAGCCTTTTTTATTCTGCACCTAGCCATATTTCTTGATTGTGCCTGTTACTGCAAGTGAAAAGCAATTATAAAATCAAACATGACTAATTTTATTTTAGGCATACCAATATTTTTCTATATATTTTATTTGTTTGTTTATATCCTCCCCAGATAACACATAAGCTCCACAAGAGCAGGGATTTTTGTATGTTTTGTTAGCCTCTGTATCTCCAGTTTATCTGTAACTCAACTGTGGACAAAGAAAATAGTCTTTATTTGTGGAATTTGGGTGGGAGCCGGTGATGTTAAGTGTTGAGGTGGGGGACCCTCCTGGTTTCCTGACACCATACTAGGTGGCACTTCTTTTCCTGTAGGACTAGAGTGCTTGTGGCTAAAATATTTCCGTTTTCTCCTAAGAGTGATGCCAAATCAGGGTCTGCCCAATTGTGCTCTAAAAGGGACAGGCTCACATACGGGCAAAGACCCATTCTTTCAATCATTTACACAAGGAACATTTACCTAAAGCCTACCAACTGCCACATCCTGAGCCAAGTGCTGGAGATGCAGCAGTGGACAAAATGGAAAAAGAAATAATTTTGTTGCCTTAGTCCATTTTGTATTGCTGTATTAGAATACCACAGACTGAATAATTTATAAAGAAAAGAAATTTATTTCTCATAGTTCTGGAGGCTGGGAAGTCCAAGAACAAGGTGCTGGCATCTGGTGAGGGAATTCCTGTGGCATCATAACGTGGTGGAAGGCATCACATGGTGAGAAATCACAAGTATGAGCAAGAGGAAAGGGGCCAAACTCATCCTTTTATGAGGAGTCCACTTCTCCGATGACAGACCCACTCCCACAATTAACTAACCCACTCCTGCAATAACAGCAACAATTAATGAGAGCAGAGCCCTTATTACCTAATCACCTCTTAAAAGTCCCACAACTCAAAACTGTTGCACTGGGGATTAAGTTGCCAACACATAAATTTTGGGGACATATTCCAACCAAAGTATCTGCCATCATGGAACTTGCCTTCTACCAGGAGAAAGTAGTCAAAAACAAATACATGTATAATATGATATACATGATATAATTTATAAGTGCTATAAAAAATAATAAAGCAGAGAAAGCCTAAATTAAGAATAGAGAATACCAGTGGGGGTGGGAGAGGCTACTCTGGCATCTCTGAGGAGGTGATATTTGAGTTGAGGCCCAAGAAAGGGCATTTCAAGTGGAGGGAATAGCAAGTGTGTTTTGGTTACCAATGGCTGCATAAAAACATAACCCCACAATTTAATGGCTTAAGGCATCACTCTATTATTTTCTCTCACAGTTGTGTGGATTGACTGAACTCAGCTGGGCAGTTTCTTGCTTGAGTTTACTTATGTGGCTGCATCAGATGGCGGCTGGGGCTGGAGTCATTCAAAGGCTCAACTGGGCTGGATGTCTGACACAGCTTCACTTCCAAGTCTAGTACCTTTGTAAGGAGGGTTGGAAGGTTGGATTTGGCTGGCACAGGGGACCAGAGTGCCTACATGTGGCTTCTCCAGTATGGCAGTCTCAGGGTATTTGGACTTCTTACATGGTGTAACTCAAGGTTTCAAAAGTGGAGCCCACCAGTTTCTTAAGGCCTAGGCTGTCAAACTGGAGTAGCATAACTTCAGTCATATTCTCCTGGTCAAAGCCATGACAGAGTCCTCCCAGATTCATAGAGAGGAGGCATGGACCCCAACTCTCCCTTTCCATGGGAAGACTATCAAAGAATGTGTAGCCACCCATCTTTAATCTGCTTCGAAGCACAATAGCCCAGGGGCAGGAATAAACTTGGCACACTAGAAGCCAGAGTGGCTGGACCAGGGTGAGCTGGGCCAGGAGATTGGTGGGGCATATCATTTAGGTACTTGGAGGTCATGATGAAAATTTAATTTTATTCACTATCTTTCTAACTTATTTATTTTTACTGCTTTTTCTCCCAGGATTCTACAGTCAAGAAACCTTAGCTCCAGCCTGGATACATAGACAAGATGTCAACAGATATCTGGGAGAAATGCCTGGAACCAATCAGGAAGAAATATGAGGTCCCTAAAATAGCAGCAGCACAACTATCCTGGCCTCATCAAGAAAAGTAGCAGCTTAAAAACAACCTGTTGTTTTTAGATGGACTCTCATCCTTTCTAATCCAAAGGGTCAATGTTATTAGATATCATAATGACATCCTTTCAATTGCCAAAACATCTACTCCACATAGGTCACCCTTAAACATGTAATTTTATATTTTCCTTTCTGCCTAAGTATGAAGTTATACAGAAAACAATGCTTCTTCTAACCCTATTATGTTTATACTTTGCAATGGAAACATGAAATAAACCCAAGAAACATGTATGGCTGTCTATTCTGACGTTTATCTTGTGTGACACAGAGTTCCAGCATTCTCACTCAAATGAGCAGCTTTAATACTTTTTTTTTAAATTCCTGGATTAAGAATGAAATGAGAGATTTCAATGTCTCTCAATAGTCCTTGATTTAACCAAATAGATGATTCATGTCAGTGTCCTCCACCGGAAGGTCAAGTAGGTCACAGGTGGTCAAATGGAGATAAAAAGAAAAATCAGTGATGAGGCATACGACAAAAAAAAAATCAGCATTAGGAAGCAAGAACCTGAACGGAAAGGGGAGAAGGGTTGAGGGCCTGCCCCGCAATTCAGTCCTCAGAACCCTTATCCTTTTCCTTGTCTTTTTTGAGACTTCATCTGCTCTTAAGTATAATCTCTATGTTGGCCTGCACCTAAGCTGAGCTGCCAAATCCCTGGATGGTGGAGTGAGATGGATCAGGGTTAAAGCCCCCACTCCATCACTTACCAACTGGGGCATCTTGAGCAAGTTGTGTAAATGCCTTGTACTTACTTCAATGCTCTCCTTTGTGAAGGAGAAATAATAAAAATCATCAGGCTTTTCTGAGTATTAAGTGAGATAATGCATATAAACTGCTTAGAATGGTGCTTTGTATCTATCAAAATCTCAAAAGATGTTGGTTATTGTTATTATTAAATTGAGTTTGGAACAATTTCCAGGAGCCACCATGTACATATGAATTTGGTTTCCCTTGAGAGCCTAAATTATAGGTAACTATGAATTGTGATTTTTCTCATGGTTTGCACATGAGTAGAAGCTGTCTGTAGCAACTGCCCTTAACATTTGCCAACTTTAAAAAAGGGGAAATAGTAAATGTCAGCAGTAAAATGCTCCAGGTCGCTCTGCAGTTCTTTTGCTCAGAATTTTGCATGAAGCATGTGTGCTAAAAGATGAAAAGAGTAAATAAACTTCCATTGAACTACAGGCTTATCTTCTCTACAACTCTTTACTTGTTGGACTTTTCTCTGACTGTATGTTAAGATAATCACCATTTATGGCACTTTGGGACAGTTCTATTGTTTCTCCTGAATTAGTCATAGACAGGGACAAATGAGCAAATGTATTAAAATAATGACACTATATGAAAAGTCTTTATGCTCTCCATAAATTTATTCCCTTGAATTTATTGCGCAGTGTCTTTTAAGGTTTTTGTAAGTGTTCAAAGCATTCTCTTAGGGTAGTCTCTCTGACCACGTCAACCTCAATTACTTCCAGCTTGCTCACTTTCTAATGCATTAAAATCACAGGACATAGCATCTCCCTGTGTACCTAGGATAGTTTTCTCAAAGTGATTCAAAGTTTCCCTGCTCTTAGGAAGTAGCAGGCACATAAGGAACTTCACTCATTGTTTACTTCTGGATTCTTTTTGATGACAGATATTTGAAGTTACCAGAATAAAGGAAGTTAATTTGCGATGTACTGTAGGGTCTCTGTTGTGAGATTTAGACATATGTTTTGTACGGGTTTTATTTTTTAACAAATTTAAGATGGATTAGCAATGTTTGCAAAAATACACAGAATCTACTAACCTTTTATCCCTGTGCTATCCAATACAGTAGCCACTCACCAGGCTATTGAGCACTGTGTGCCTGGTCCGAATTGAGACATGCTGTGAGTGGAAACCACACATCAGATTTTAAAAGCTTAGTACAAAAGAAGAACGTAAAATCTCTCATTAATAATGTTTTATATTGATTACAAGTTTAAATAATATTTTGGATATACTGGGTTAAATAAAATGTATTATAAAAATTAGTTTCATCTTTTTCACTTTTAAATATGGCTACTAGAAAAATGTAAAATTATCAATGTACATATTAAATTTTGATTGGACAGTGCTGTTGTAAGCTATTTTAATACTTTTAGATTTCACGCATATATCAAAAGAGATTTTTAAAGTAATGTATTTTACTTCTGTAAACTTAGGTTTTCTTAGAGACTAGTAAATCCTGAGATGCCTCCTGTCTCCTGACAGGAGGAGACATTCCTGACTCTACAAGAGTGCCAGCATGGCCAGTTAGGGACCCAGAGGAAAGGATCTCAGCTGAGCCCAGTAATAGCCATTGTCCCCTATTCTAGGGTATAAAAAATCTGACTGGAACTGAAGGAAACTTAGAAGGTAATACAGCCAGAAAAGATCACTTTCTTTATCTATTTATGATCGATTTAGCCTGTTTGGGCATGTGAGTTTAGTTGCAGCCAAATGCTTCTCTCCTAGCCTACCAATAACACAGAAGAAAAAGAATACTGGATTTTAAGGGGGAAAGTTCACAGTTCAGTGTATAAGAAGCCCATGAAAATATTTTCAGGTAAGTTTATTGGCCTGGTCCTCTTTTGAAAAGAATTTGTAAAGCTTCATCCTACCTGGTGTCTCATCATTTACATTCTTACTTGCTACTAAGAATCCCCAGAACCTATTAGAAAAGTTTGTTTCCAAAAGGAAAGTAAACAAACTCTATCCTTCCTATCAAAATGTTCTTAGGATCTTCAGTGTATCACAGCAGCCTCGTGACAATGATGTTAATCAGTGTCTTGTTAACATCTTGTTTCTTTAAACCTCAGAATACTAAGTGGGACAGGTACAAACATCCTTCTTTTCAACAGAGATATCAAAACACAAAAGCATAAATAACGTGGCCAAGGACACACAAAAGGTCAATGATGAAGTGTGTGTGTGTGTGTGTGTGTGTATGTGTCAGACACTCAGAAAATTCTGCAGCACAATAATACCAGGATAAGGGCCTTTGAGGTTCTGCATTAGAACAGCTGCTTTGGGATCTAGACTGTCTGAACTCAAAGGATCTAAGCTCAGTCACTAAGCCTGGCTGGAAGCAGTTTGGTGATTGTTAATGGATATGTAACCCAGGAGACTGCTGCCTAGGCAGGTGAGAGGCACAGAGATCTGCTAGAAACACTGGGCCTAACCTCTTCTCATAGATCATGAGCTTTCCAAAGTAAAGTCTGTGTCTAATTACATTTTTAAAAATAAAAATGAGAGGAGCTCTTTATAAAATGTTTTGGCAGTACTAAAAAGTACAAAGAAGAAAGCAACGAATTACTCCATGTTGTACCATCAAGTTAAAAAAAAAAAAAGCCGTAACATTTGGTGTATGACATTCCAGACCTCTTATATAAGCATCTACAAGATAGAAAAATGAATAGACGAATGGATGGATGGTTGCTATGGATGGATAAATGAACAAATGGACGACTGAGAGAGGGAGGAAGGAAACAAAAAACAAGAAAGGAAGAAAGGAAGGAGGGAGAAAAGAACAAAGAGAAAATAAAAAATATGAGAATTGAATCATATTATATCTGTTATTTTAAATGATGGAAATATACTTCAATTTGATGGAAGAAACATAAACTGAAATGAACTGAAGGAAGTGCTAAACTTCAAATAGATGTTTCACACACCCTAAGAGATATTAGTTCCTGAGGGAACTAATTAATTTATTAACTACTATTTATTAACTATTAATTTTGGTATAGATTGATTCATTGCTATGAAAGATTTAAGCAGCTGTTACCTCTCTTATGTGTCTTCCTTTCTCACCTTCTCTACATTCTGATTTTGTTGATTATATAATTTTTACCATATAAAAAATTTTAATAACATTTACATAAATTACTATGATTGTAATTCTTCCAATTGTTTAAATCTTTATTTAGATATATTTTATGTTCAACACCAGTTTCACTAAAGCTGATCCATTCCTGAATTCTTGATTTATCACTTGGTGATATTCTGAACTAGAATGCTGCTATGACAAAATTTCCAATTGTGTGCCTTTGTCTTAGTGGACAGGCTGCATTGTTGCCAGCAAACAGGTGCCACAAGACTGACAGGCAGAAAAAATGATAAAGCATTCGTAAAACTGTCGCCAGCTTTACTTGTTCATCAAGTACAATCATCTGGATAATCTGGAAGGCCAACCAAGTACTTACCAACCTTAAAGCTCTAAGAGAAACTGTTAGAATGTCAGTGGTTGTTAGCATTTACTTGTAATACATTTGCTTTTTTGCACACATGCACAAAACGTTGACCCCTGAACAACACAGGTTTGAACTGCATAGGTTCACTTCCAAATGGATTTTTTTCTGCCTCTGCCACCCCTAAGACAGGAAGACTGACTTTTCCTCTTCCTCCTCTACTTCTGCCTACTCAATGTGAAGATGATGAGGATGAAGACCTTTATGATGATCCACCTCCTCTTAACGAATAGTAAAAACATTGTCTCTTCCTTATGATTTTCTTAATAACATTTTCTGTTCTCTAGCTTACTTTATTGTAAGAATACAGCATATAATACATTTAACACAAAATATGTGTTTACCAACATAATTAACAGCAAGCTATTAGTAGTTTTCGGGGAGTCAAGTTATATAAGAATTTCTGACTGCACAGGGGGTCAGCACTCCTGACCTCCACATTGTCCAAGAGTCAACTGTTTATGAAGTCTCGATGTACAAGTAACAGAAAACTGTTTATCCTACTTAAAAACAGACTTTTATAAAGAATAATCAGGAAGGTGAGGAGGATACAGGGCTTTGGAGGGAGCCAGTGGAATAACTGTACTCAACTGTGGAAAATCTTAAGGAAAGGAGGATCTTGAACTCGATTTTTCCAATATGTGAGAGTATAAGTTTGGCAAGAAGAAAGGTGGGCCAGGTGGGTGCTGAGGCTTAGAAAGAAATGACAAAAAGTAGTCCCCAACCAGCAGAGAGTGAGCTCTTTGCAGTGTGTTCTTGACACCCAAAAGCCTCAACTCATGCTCTGACCCCATTGCATCTTGTCATTTGCAATTAATCTCTTTAACCTTTAGGTCCTCACCTGTTAAATGGGGATAATACTTCTAATTCACAACTAAATAACTTATAGTTATTTGAGATTGAAAACACTTGGTAGTTTCTAGATGTCCATATAAGAGTAATGTTACCATTGTTATTACTTCTTGGTGGTTGCAGAGGCCAAGAGAAATGCCCAGGACATGTGATACACAGCCTGGGAATCCACGCCTAAGCCTTTCTGCAGGCTGCTGCTCTGCAGAGGACATGGTAAGGCAGGCTAACACATTTCAGGCCATCTTGCACTTTCTGTCAATCTCTTGGTACTGCAAGTTGCCAAAGCTCTCTTTAATCTGTTACATGGTTCCCTTATTAGTCACCATCTTTTGGTGAGCTGGGCCCCCTGTCTTTGCAGCTCCTTTGGACTACTTGGCCATAACACATGATCACATAGTATAGAAGCTGTAAAATTTTGCACAAGATTTAATCTATATCGCTGTTTCCCTTAGTGAATTTCACTATCATAACTGAATTCCATACATTGTCTACCCTCCACTCCCAGCAAAATTTAAAACTAACTGTTACCCACAACCATAGTCACTGTTAAGTTTATCCAGATATGTGTGTGTATGCATAGAAAATATGTTTACTGATTGTACCATATTTTAAGTTCCAAATGGAAACCTTGGAGGCGGAAAATGAATTCATCTCATATCCTAAATGTTGTTCCAAATTCAGCCATCAAAGGCATAATTTTCAGCAAATTATTACATGCCAAAGATCTGCCTGTATTCTCTAAAGAACACAAATGAGCACTTTGGTTTCCAGAATAACAGCATAAGCTTTAGAATGATCACTAGACAAATGTGTTTCACTTACTAGAGAGAAAATTACTATTCTCCACATTTTTCCTTGAAAAAATCTTCCATAATAAGACATATTTGTTTCAAACAAATAAGAAATGAAATGCAGTGTGGGTGGAAGTGGTAGAAAAGGTTCATTAAGCCCACTTCAGAAAGGGCAAACTCACAGAGCCAGTAAACTCAACATGGTAAGTGTGAAGTTCATGTAAAATGGGCAACTGTTCCTGAATAAAAACAAGAGTTGGTCTAACCTGTTCCTGGAGACTTCTGTCTTTATGAGAGAAGCAAGTGTATTCTGGACTTCGATGCAGCCTCCCCTGGATTAATAGGATTGGGGACAGGGGTGTGAAGAAGGGAATATTGAGGACCTAGAGAAGACTGGATACTTCTGGCCTGTTGATTTCCAGGAGATGCCAAGACCTTACACAACAGGACGATTTCCATTTGCTAAATGCAATTATCATTTGCATTTTTTATGTCTCAATATTTCTACTCTAATCCTGTTGCTGTTTCTTAGTACTGAGAGGCCATTTAGACAGAGAGATTAACTGAAATGGCATCGCAGATAGATAGCTATGGTTTCCCCTCTCTGCCTTTGTATGCATTTTGTGTATCATATTTTCAACTGGATTTCAGAGTTGTCAGCAAGACTGAGGGGTTGTGCCAAATGCCTCCTCCTCTGTGAGGCTGTTTGAGCAATAGCAGCTATGGCAGCAACAAGCAGACAATATATTTGAGAGATGAATCCTCATTCGCATGCATCTTTAGCATTGAAGGTTGACCATATGCAATGCAAAAAGGACTTTGACAATAAGCTTTGTTTCTGCCCACTGGGAAGTAGGTTAAGACCAAAATGTCCTTTTGCTCAGCTTCTCCAGATAGCTGAAGTTTGGAAATGAACATCAGTATGAAGTTGGACTCTTAATTTTAAGTCACACTACATCTTTATATTGGCAAAACTCTTAACAGTTCAACCTTCAGACCTAGAGCAGTTTCATGGGTGTTTTACCAGACTTTACTTTCAAATTTCAGACTGATGAAAGCTTCTGAAACAGAAAAATTTTATTTGCCTACATTGTACCAAACCTTAGAATTTTCTCCAACTTCTTCAAAGAGCCCAAAAGAACAAAGACAACCATACACGCATGCACATGTAAACACACCATGAAAGAGAAAGAAACATAAGTCAAAATATAGCAGGATTCCTTAAGAAGTTTTTGTTTTTATCTTTTTCTTTTTAATTATGAAATATTCCTTAAAAGAAAACAATTTTTTCAAGTTACTTCCAAGACATCTAAACAGCTGCCTTCTAAACTATACCAGTGGAAATTAGCATGCCTATTTGTAAAACGGATCAAAAATCTCAGTAGATGTTTAACAATAATTGTAAAGTACTAACAGCTGCATCACTGACTCCAGAAGTAAGGAAAACACCTTCTAAATTATATAGATTTGAGCTGAAGCGATCCCTTTCTCACTGATAATTAAATCCCAATATAGTTTGGTATCACATCTTTTATTTATGAAGTTGTCTTTGGAAAACCCTACTTTAACAACATATAACAGATCTACAGAGCATTAAAAATGAACGCCACTCAGTAGATACAAACACGTCTGACAGATCAGATCAAGACAGAGGCCTGTTCATCACAGCACACTAGGTGTTTAAAGATGCCTATTATGGAGCTGGCATGAACACACTTCCTCTATCAGAAGAACATTTCTATGACAACTACCACAGAACTGGTGATATTGGGAGTCATCCTCTCTTGAGGAAACACACTCTTTCATTTGGGTAGTTAGTCCACCATGAGCTACTGTGCCCTTCCCCTTTTCTGGGTAGCTCCACTTCATTCATTTCAATATCAACCAGTATATCCAAGTTCCTTAGCTTAATGTTACTAAGGTTGCACATAAAACTCTATTTCCCATTATCAGCCACATAAAAAATTTTAAAAGCAGATTCCTTTGATAGCAGGATCTGACAATATGGCAAGTAGCATACTTGATACTCTCAGGATTCAGATTAAGAAATACATGCATGTTCCCTGATAAAAAAGAAACAAGGCCCAAATATACTATCTATTTACATGAACTGTAGTTTGCCCTTGGGGACAGTAGTTATTAAAATAGGTAATAGAGGGCAGTGTTCAAATTCCCAAAGTACTGCTTTCCATGACACAGGAGGCAAATTTCTCAACTGCATTCTCTAGTATGTGGTAGGAGAAAGAATGTCGAAGTTCTTGTTAATAATTCCGGAAATGAATGTAGCCATCCAAGATGCTTTTTACAGGTCCAAAATGAGAAAAATGACGTATACAAAGACATGGAAGTGGAGATGGTAGAGAACAAGTACTTAGTTTGAGAAGGACTTCTTAGCTATAAGCTCCTCGTCATTATGTATTATCATGTAGCTCTTCACTGCATGTGACTGATCACGAGGAGGCCAAATTGGCACCTCTGTCAAGACTGCAGAAACCTTTTTTTTACAGCATCAGTATTTTTTCAATTTGTCTCATTAGTGATAATTAATTTGAGAGTAAGTTACTACGTAAAACATATACACATATGCATGTGCATACAATTTCTTAAAATGCACTGTTATTTCCCATTTCCTCCAGCAGAGGTCAGAAAATAGCAATACAGGAATACGAAAATCTACGAACCAAGAGAGTATTTTAGAGTGATCTTCTCAAGATAGTATTATAAAGGGGTTTGTTAATTGTTCTAGTTTATCTATATTTTCTAATCATATTTTTACAATAAACATGCTTTACTTTTGTCATAATTAAAAAGCAGTAAGACTTATTTTAAATATAAAGAGCATTATTGGCATATGTATTTACCCTGTATTAAGTAAGGACTACTGCTTAACTACTTGTATTTTCCTAACTGCACATAGAGTAATGGAAATAGTGAAAAAGCAGCACATTTGGCCATCATTGTGAAATATCATTTAAGTGTAACATCATTCCTGTAATTGATGACTCAGCAATTTCTCTCAGACAAGGGACTTAATGTCAGGAAAAAAGAAAGCATCCTGGACATAGCTCTGAGCTGACAATAATCTCTGCACACACAAAGACAGGCAAGTGAATATAATCTCTGGTCATCTCCTTTGTCTGGAGAAATTTAAAGATCCTAGTGTTCTGAGAAGTCAATCTCTGCAAGCCTTACAGGTAGAATAAGACATAAGAAATCGGTCAAGAAAATCTACATTTAAAAAAACAAAGAACCCAACAAAGGGTGTTAAGAACTGTTGATTGATGTTCAACAAATCACATTATCACCATGGTAGATTTTCATTTCTAATTCATGTGTCTCTTTTTCTCCTAGACACATAGGGAAGGAAGGTGGAAAGGCTTATAAAATAAAATTTGGTATTTTTAGTAGAGACGGGGTTTCGCCATGATGGCCAGGCTGGTCTGGAACTCCTGACCTCAGGTGATCCGCCCGCCTCAGCCTCCCAAAGTGCAGGGATTACAGGCGTGAGCCACTGTGCCCGGCCAATATAAAATAAAATTTGAAGGTCAACCAAAACATTTATTTATAAATTAAGGAAAACTTTTACCCACATTATACCAAATTAAGTAACTGCTTAGTTCCCATTTTATTAAATGTTTCATGATTTATGGTCAGTTATTTGTTTCGATATTATCACTCACAAATAATATGAGGATGTCAAAATTGTTATATAAATCAAAATTGACCATTGCTAGTTTCTTCTGTCTTCTAAGGGGATGTTTTCTACCAGTGAGGAATAAGTTCCTGTGCTGCTTACTTCTACCCACAGGAGCAAGTGAAGATGAGAGAGGAAAGACTGAAATTGAAAACCTCCGCCAGTTCTTCCATGGGACTCCTGGATGGGGCCCAGATTAGGTGACTGTTTGATTGTCAGAGAACATGAGTGACTTTGTGGACCAAGATGAGGATGCTGGAAAAACAGAGGAGCAGGGAGATGTGAAGAGAGTCTGAGGACCAGCAGCATGGTGGGAGACTGGAATCTGCAGAGAAATGTGACCAGTGAGAAATCCTCAGGGGATGCTTTGATCTAAGAGGTTATTAGAATGAATGTCCAACATCAGTTCTAATCTGTTTGTATTTCTGCAAATTTAAGAGCCTTCCCCCGCCCACCAACCCCAAGCAAACTTCAGTCACGTTTGCTTTTCACATATGCTTGTGGCGGTCTGAGAAAAATCAGGACAAAGAGGTGAGTGTGAACCCAGGTTGGCATAAGCAAAGAGAAGAAAAGAGTCACAGGCCATGAGATGTGAATGAACATAGGTATCATGGAAGCCAGAACCATGAGCCACAAATGATCACAGGAATGAGAAACTCAGTAAATTCACAGAAATCTTGGGGAGAACAATGAAGCTTCCTTGCAAAAGACGGGATCTGGGACTTGAACCACTTTGATGTCAATCTCCAAAGAAGAATAACTTTAGCTGATATATAGGCCACAATGATAAAATGTAAGAATATTCCATTAGGCATATTGCAAATACTCTTTACAATGTGCAGTCTAGGGCAGCATTTTAAAAACTTTGCACAGGTTTTTATATAACATAAAAGACTTCCCGGTATTTAAATAGATATTTAATAAATAAAGCACAAATGTTTTTTCTCTATGGGTTTTGTTAAACATTTTACCACATGGAAGATACCACTTCATCAATAACCTTCCTAAATAGGTAGAATTCCCACCTAATTCACCTTTGATAACAGTGAATGAATCTCAGAGTGGCTGAAATACCATTATAAAATACATTTGCATCATCCAGAGATATAGGAGATTCTCTGAGAGAATGATCTGGAATTTGTGTAAGGAAACATCATAGAGAAGTTTTCAAATCCTTCAAAGTCTGGCCTGATCTTACCTTTACATGGTGGATCAGACGCTCAACCTCATTCACTTTGTAGGTCTCCAATCCTAGCTCCTTGGCTAATCTCAAGATACGATTCTGGGTTGGTCCAACATAGGATCCTCCAAGGTCCACATATTTAACCTTTTGGTTCTGTTTTCCCATAGGAAAAAATAAAAAAAAATTTGTAAAAAATGTATAAAATAACAAAAGACAGTCCTGAAATAAGCAAATCGACATTTCACAAGTTATAGATACAACTTAAGGGTATATCCACGAAAAACTAGATTTTGTTATCAACTCTACTTCATTCACATGACTTAGTTATTAAATCAATCTTTAAAGCAAAATTGATTGAACGCTGAATAGGCAAGAGCTTCTAAACCTCATCATTTACAATATACCATAACATGGCTTGGTTTTTAGTGCTTTGAATTTGTGAGCTGTGAATTATTGACGAATCTCTTTACTCAGTACTTCAGGTGAATGTTGAGGGGCCTAATGCTAGAGAAAAAGCAAGAAAGAAAACGATCACTTCTTATGTGATTTGTTAATCCAGACATTTGAAAATAGCACTAGGGAATATTTGGTCATAATTTGGACTTTGAAATTGCTTTTATGTTTAATAGTATATTTACGTAGTTTTGAATTGGTTTCATTTCCAATGACTGAGGGGCGAACTTTGAACAAAAAATTAGTAGAAAAGTTTCCTATTTCTGAGTATGTCTAAGAAAAACCAGGTTCCTACTAGTTAGAAACACTAGAAATGGTCCTTCTCTTCTGTTTTTGTTTATTTGCTTATTTTTTGTCTAGCTTTCCACTCACTCACCCTTCAAAAATGCAGTTTTCACAAGGCATCTTTGTTTTACTCACTAAAGTATTCCAAACGCCTATAGCAGTTGTCCAATAAATTTTCTCAAATAAATGAAAGAAGGATGTTTTTAAAAATTCAGCACCTAATTGTACTAAACCAGCTTCTTTACGTAAAAGGCACTCTTATATGCTGTATTTTTCAAGGAATATGAAGATTTCAAGAACTGGGGGAGATAAGATGTACACAGGCAAAACCTTGTAAAGCAACATATAATAATTGTCCTTGTGTGGAACAGGTAAGTGGTATTAACACAGAAGAAAGGCAAGTAGCTTTTGATTGGAGTAGGAAGGGATGAGATCCTGGAAGTATGTGAAGATTTTGCCATACGACAAAGGTAAAAAGAGATATTTGAGGAACACATAATGGCAAAAACAATGGCCAGTAGACAACAAGGGTTAGATCAAGTTTGAAGGCTTGTGTGAAATCACAAATAACTAGGTTAGGCGGTGTATGTCACAGTCAATTGTTATTGACAGATAAGGCTTTCAGGCTTCTCTGAGTCTCTGGCTCTCAAGACTGGTAACGTGCCCTCTTATGCCTCCTATGGCACCACTCCAAGCTGTCACCCACCCTCACTGTAGCATTTTCCTTGATAAGCTATAATTAGGCAATTACAACAGTCAGTGTCTCCCTGAGAGACTGTAAAGTCTGTGGAGCAAGGCCATTTTGGGGGGATTACTGTGCCTGATTCATAATAGGTACTCAGTAGATATTTGCTGAGGACAAATTCAATTATAAAGGAGATGACTCAAAGTAAAGAATGAGTACAGAGGGCTGGCAAGGTGGTCGAATAGGAACAGCTCCGGTCTGCAGTTCCCAGTGAGATCAACACAGAAGGCGGGTGATTTCTGCGTTTCCAACTGAGGTACCCGGTTCATCTCATTGGGACTGGTTAGACAGTGAGTGCAGCCCATAGAGGGTGAGCCTAAGCAGGGTGGGGTGTCGCCTCACCTGGGAAGTGCAAGGGGTTAGGGAACTCCCTTCCCTAGCCAAGGGAAGCTGTGAGGGACTGTGCCATGAGGAACAGTGCATTCTGGCCCAGATACTTTGCTTTTCTCATGGTCTTCACAACCCGCAGACCAGGAGATTCCCTCGGTCCTATGCCACCAGGGCCCTGGGTTTCAAGCACAAAACTGGGCGGCCATTTGGGCAGACACCGAGCTAGCTGCAGGAGTTTTTTTTTTTTTTTTTCATATCCAAGTGGTGCCTGGAACACCAGTGGGACAGAACCGTTCACTCCCCTGGAAAGGGGGCTGAAGCCAGGGAGCCAAGTGATCTAGCTCAGCAGATCCCACCCCTGCACATGTATCCCAGAACTTAAAGTATAATTTAAAAAAAAGAATGAGTACAAAATGTCAGATATATATCATTGATGAATCCTTCCAAAAGAAGAGCTGTGAGTCAGAATTTTATATGTCTTATCTCTCTGGAAATGAAAATACTCTGTAGCTTCTATATCTATTATTCAGATCTTGAATGTATGGAAGTAGGGCATTTCCTTGCAGAGAAACTTGCTTTGCTTGACTCTGTGTTTAAATAGAAAATCATTAATTTTAGGCAACAGTGTCAGAATTGAAACAATTAACCAGCAATTAAAATAAGGGTATTTATAAATTGGTAAATAATTCTTTTAAAAAAATAAAAGCTGAAGCAAAAACAAGAAGGAAAATTAGGCAGGTAAAAGTTTAGTTTATGTGAATAAATAAAAACACATCCATGTTCATGGATTGGGAGAATTAATAATGTAAAATGTCCATACTACCCAAAGTGATCCATAGATTCAGTGCAATCCCCATCAAAATGCCAATGTTATTTTTCACAGAAACAGAAAAAACAATCCTTAAATTCATATGGAACTACAGAAGACTACAACTAGCCAAAACAATCTTGTACAAAAAGAACAAAGGTGAAGGCGTTATACTACCCAACTTCAAAATATATTATGAAGCAATTTTAATCAAAACAGTATGGTACTGACATAAAAACAGACTCACCAACCAATAGAACAGGATAGAAAGCTCAAAAATAAACCCACACATTTACAATCAATTGAGTTTTGATGAAGATTCCAAGAACACACAATGGGGAAAGGACAGTCTATTCAATAAATGGTGCAGGAAAAACGGACTATTCACATGCAGAAGAATAAAAGTAGTCCCTTATCTTATACCATATGCAAACACCATATACAAATAATCAACTCTAAATAGATTAAAGACTTAAACACGAGACCTGAAACGGCAAAATTACTTGAAGAAAACAAGGGGAAAGCTCCATGACACTAGTCAGGGAAATGATTTTTTGGATATGGCCCTGAAAGATCAGGAAAAAAAGCAAAAACAGACAAATGGAATTGCATCAAACTACAAAGCTCCTGCACAGCAAAAGAACAATTAATAAAATGATAGTTTTCTTTACATATTTGCAAGCCGTACATCTGATAAGAGGTTAATATCCAAATTATATAAGAAACTCAAACAACTCAATAGCAAGAGACAAATAACCAGATTTTTAAAGAATGGGCAAAGGAACTGAACAGACACTTCTCAAAAGAAGACATGCAAATGGCCAACAGGTTCATGGAAAAAGTTCAGCACCACTAATCATTAGGGAAATCCAAATTAAAACCAAAATGAGATATCACCTCACACCTGTTAAAATGGCTTTTATCAAAAAGAGGAAAAATAATCAGTGTTGTCAAGGATGAAGAGAAAAGGGAACCCTTGTACACTATCGGTGGGAATGTAAATCAGTACAGCTATTACAGAAAACAGTATGGAGGTTCCTCAGAAAACTAAAAATGGAAAACTAAAAATAGAACTACCGCATAATTCAGCAATCCCATTTTTGGGAATATATCCAAAAGAATTGAAGTCAATATGTCAAAGAGATATCTGCACACCCATGTTCATTGCAGCATTATCTACAGTAGCCATGATATGAAATCACCCTAAGTGTCCATCAGTGGATAAATGGATGAGGAAGACTTGGTATATACACACAATGAAATACTATTCAGCCTTTAAAAATAAAGAAATGTCATTTGGGACAACATAGATGAATTTGGAGGACATTATGCTAAGTGAAATAAGCCAGGCACAGAAAGACTTATAAGTGGAATCTAAACCACATTGAATTCATAGAAGTAGAGAGCAAAATGAATATTATCAGGGGCTGGGGGGTGAGAACTGAGGGAATGAGGAGTACAAAATTTTAGCTAGACAGGAAGGGTACAAAATTTTAGCTAGACAGGAAGAATAAGTTTTGAAATCCATTGCACAGTAACTGTAGTAATAATAATGTATTGTGCATTTCAAAATAACAGAGTAAATTTCAAATGTATCACCACAAAAAATGTCAAGAAAGTGAGGTGCTGAATATGTTAATTTAGCTTGATTTAATCACTCCACATTGTATACATATGGTGAAAACATCACATTGTACTCCATAAATGTAATACAATTATGATTTGTTAAAATAAAATTTAAATAATAAATTTAAAAATGGAAGAAAGTCTCTCCAAAAAAGTTTAGTTTGTATGATTAGAATGATTGTGTTGGTGTGAAGGAAGCATCGAAGTTAGGAGTGGAAAGTACATATAATTATGTTATTTTTCTTCCTATTTCTCTCTCTGTCTCTCTCTCTCTCTCTCTCTCTCTCACACACACACACACACACACAGAGGCACACACATATCTGTCCATTTCCCTCTTACTCAATCCTAACTCTATGAGGCCAAATATCATGAGATGAAAAGACAAAAAGGAACAGAAGAATTGAAAGGAAGGCAAACTGGGAGAGAGGCTGTGAAGAATGTTTCAGAGTTATTTTCACCCTCTTAGAGTCAAATGAAATTGAAGACTTTTGGGGAAAAAGACAAAAATGAAACCCCAAACTCAGCTTCAGTCCCACATTTGTCCACCGGATTCTTAATGCCTTACCCTAAGAGTGTAAGTCCTGCCTCCCACACGGTCCCGGGCTTCCAGAACAACCACATTCAGTCCAGAGTCATGCAGAAGTTTGGCTGCTGCCATACCTGGGAGAAAAGACAGTAAGACATCAGGATCAAATACAAGGATGCCAGACAAGCTCCTCATGCTAACAGCCAATGAGAAAAGTCCATGCTGGCTCACGTGCACAGCCTATTGTTACATTCAACTTACAAGTGGATATGGTGTGTCAATAGAGGCCCAGAGTCTGATGTTTCTGGAAACGACAAAAGGGATTTCATTTTTTGGTAAATTTCTCAAATCTTAAACACATCCTCTGCCACTATATCAAAATATCTATTTTAATGACTAAATTGCATGTCTGATAACATAAATGAGAACACAAGGCCATGCTCAAGAGAAATATATGAGTCGCAGACACAGGACTAAGTCCAGTCACTGACTTCATTCTCAGGGTAAATATGAAAAACCGGTATACTGAGGGACAGTGGGCCTTCAAAGCGTGTGCCAGGAACTGGGATTTACATTAAAGTTGGACTTTTAGAAGTTGACGTAAAGTTTCAAAATCAAGGAGGTAAAATTCGACCCCTTATGCATCTGGATTTCCTGATATGACCCATCACTGAAGAATGAAATAATTCCATTCATGACTAATTTAACTATTAATTTAGTCAAAAATACTTAGTGAATGCCTATTACATTCTCACCACCATGAATTTAGCTCTTAAAAAAACCCACAGCTTTACTGAGGTAAATGTACATGCAATAAACTTTACCCATTGTGATGGTTAATTTTAGGTGTCAACTTGACTGTGGGATACCTAGATGGCAGGTGAAGCATTGTTTCTGGGTGTCCCTGTGAGGGTGTTTCCAGAAGAAACTGGCATGGGAGTTGGCAGACTGGGAGAGGAAAACCTGCTCTCAATGTAGTGGGCACCATCCAATCCAATCGGCTGGGGCCCTGCAGGGGCAAACAGGTGAAAGAAGAGGGGACTCTCTCTGTCTCTGCCCTCACTCTCTCTTCTGGAGCGGGATGCTTGTTCTCCTCCTGCCTTTGGACATCAGACTCCAGGTTTTGGACTCTGGGACTTGCACCAGTGACCTCCAGTGGGCTCTCGGGCTTTTGGCCTCGGACTGGGAGCTGCACCATTAGCTTCCCTGGTTCTGAGGCTTCCAGACTAAGCCAGCTTCTCTGATGCTCCAGCTCACAGTCAGCCTATCATGGGGCTCCTCTATCTGTGTGATGGTGGGAGCCAATTCCCCCAGTACATGTATTCTTCTATGTATCCTACTGGTTCTGTCTTTCTGGAGAACCCTGACTGATACATCCATTAATGCAGAGTTCAATACGTTTTGACAAAGGACAAAGCATAGTGTGGAGTACATGTATAAAGTTTGGGGTACTAATCCATCCTGGATGTAGTTTTTGACCTCAAAGCTCTTAAAATACTGTATTTTTTTTAAAAAGCACTCTTACAGAATTTAGCAAGCTTTCTCAGAGAACAGAAACCTGGTGCTCTTCCCATGATAGTGGGCTGAATGTGCTCAGTTCCAATTACCTTCCTCATTTGCTTTATGAGACCAAATATTAAGGCCATGCCAAGATGCTCTCATGCCTTACAACGTAAATAAAACCGCTTCTATCTTGTCTTTCAAAAATAATAGTTCTGTGACTTTTAGACACCACTACTGCAAAATTAAAAAGATTCCTATAAAATAGCTAATACTCTTATTATACTGGGTTCTAAGTGTTTTAATAAATTAATTCAATGAACTTCTACGACCCCATGAGATAAGTACTGTTGACATTCCCATTTTATGGCCGAGAAAATCGAAGCCCAAAGAGATGTCCAAGGTCGCATAAGGAGTAGGTGACAAAGCCAGTTTAACTGCAGCATCTGTATTCACAGCCATTATACAACACTGTCTTCCCCGGACCCCCATGGCCATCCTCTTCATTGATTGCATCTTCCAATTTTTGCTACAAAGAGAAATTACACTTCAAAAGATATTTCTCACTTTTTTGGATCAGCTTGTTTTTAAGACACACTTATATGTTGTGGTTTATAAGAATCCATATAACATAAAATATGAGCCCACATTAAAACCATAATGAAAAGCCAAGGCTTTAGTCACCGTCTATCAGTGATCTTAAAGGAGGAATTCCCATTTTTTAGAGAGGCTGATTTGACATTTCATTATTTGAGTTAATCCATCTTCCCATTCCTGTCACCGGAGGCAGAGCCAATGCTTCCAGTTGCTGATGGGATAACAGTTCCAAAGTCCATGAACCCCATGCAGTGCACACAAGCATTGCACAACCTTGATTTAGGAATACAGGGCACAGGATTTATAACCCCAGTTTCCTAATTTTACCTCCATAAGGAAAAAAAGCACTTCTATTTAAATTCAAAATTGCAAACAATTCAATGACATTTTTCTTACCAAGCATCAATTCAACAAATGAAATAACATGCAGCCATAGTAACAGCTGTTATCACTGAATTTAGATAAACCGCTTGAGCATGCTGAGGCTTAAACAAAAGGGTTCAGAAGGAAATACATCGTTACTTGTATACACTAGCATTTTATATTCCACAAAAGGTACCGTCTTTTAGTAAATGCATTTACCCAATAATATCTGATGTTAAATATAAACAGTTATTAAAACAAACAAAAGACTTATCAAATCATTGAACGGAGTTCTCTATGCTCATGTACCTTAAACAATTATAAACAGAAAATTACAAAAATATCTTTAAAAAGGGCAACACAAAAATATGTTGCTGGAAGTAACTTACAATTTAGCTCACTAATGTTCATAGGGGGTAGTCAAGAGGCTTGTTGGAAATCAATTGACAGAAATTGATCTGAAAAAAAAATTGGTCCAAATATCAGTGGCTTAGGGAAGTCACTGCAATTTAGAAGGAGGGAATTTTAGGGTACATAGGAAACTGAGTTGGAGTCTGGTCAAGAGGTGATTAAGATTATCTAGAAGAGGTAGCTCAAAAACCTCCCTCAGTGATGACTGATAAAAGGACTAATAGTTTGACTGCTCAAGGACTAAGCAAACAATGAACTCTACAGAGCATCCCTCACCTAAAGACAGTTATTTCCCAAGAGTTCTTTTCTATGTTGGTTGTTTGGAACTTTTAATACATTTTGCCATAGAAACAAAAATATGAGAGATGGTATATCCTCTGGGAAGTATGAAAATTTTCGAGTGCAATACTATTGCAAAAAAAAATCATACAGTAGCAGAAATACATTTGCCTTAAAAACATTAGACAATGTAATCGCCACTGTTTAAACACTTATGCAATAATCTCCTGATATAATGCAATTAACAATTTGTTTGTTAAAAATGAAAATACCGGCCAGGCACGGTGGCTTACGCCTGTAATCCCAGCACTTTGGGAAGCCGAGGCAGGCAGATCACCTGAGGTCAGGAGTTCAAGACCAGCCTGGCTAACATGGGGAAACCCCATCTCTACTAAAAATACGAAAATTACCCGGGTGTGGTGGCAGGCACCTGTAATCCCAACTACTCGGTAGGCTGAAGCAGGGAGAATTACTTGAATCTGGGAGGCGGAGGTTGCAGTGAGCCAAGACCATGCCACTGCACTCCAGCCTGGGTGACAGAGTGAGACTCTGTCTTAAAAAAATAAAATAAAATAAAATGCCCAGAGTAATAACAGCCACCATCATAACGCATGAAGCACTTTGGTCTGGGTGAAGCGCTTTACACAAAAAGCTCAACTGATCCTTACCACAATGCTGAGGAATATTATTATCCTCATTTTAAAAAGAAAAAATGGCAGCTTAGAGACATTCAGTGACTTAACTGTAGGTTACGCAATTAGTAAGTGGCAGAGTCAGAGTTCAACCCAAAACCTGAACTCTTAGCCACTACCCTTGGACAAAAAACAAAAAATTAAAAACACAGTAACTCTACATATACACTGATTGATATAAAGTGTCTTAAAACATTCTACTATCTGACTAAATATAAGAATCTTAAATACCAGCTTTTCTCTTAGATATTTAACCTTTGCAAACAATTTAGGAGCAAGCTTATCATCACTTCATCTTTTTAAAAAGCTAATGACACTTGAATTTAACATGCAGTATCAATTATAATCTCACAACCAAATGGTAATTTGGCACTTTCAGAAGCAGTCCCGATGTCCCCATGACAGGCCCTTGGATGAATAACCATAGCACAGCACACACAAATAATGGTAGACTAATATTTGATGTTATGAAATTATAAAAATATTGCATCTCTCTTCTGAGAAGTTTACTTGGAAAAGGTTTCGTAAAAGTGATGACAATCTCAATTACGAGTAGACACCCAAATTTTTTTAAATACTTAGAAATCAGTGATGTACAACATGATTAGCATTCTGCACTTTTAGTTTTTTGCCAAGAAAATGGCCCAAGTTAGATGCTGTGGGAGACTGGGAAATACACAGTGGCAGTAACACAGAAGTGCCCTCTTTACAGTGTCTTAAGGGCAGTTAGAGGAGCCAGAATACAAAGGGAGGGGTAAAATCAAAATCACCACCTGCCTCATGCTTGGCTTTGTCAATCTGTTTCACACTCTTCATATCAAAATTTGATATGCAACAAAACTTTTTTAAAAAATTAAAATGCAAAGTTAATAGTCTTGAAAATACTACATAAGGACTCTTTCCCAGTTTAAAGTTATGAAAAGAGAGAGAGGGAATCATGTTAACCAAAATTGACAATGAAATTCACTATGCCTCAAAGAATCCCTATTGTAATCCTGGTAAACTATATAGGCATTCCCTTGGGACTGTTTTTTTTTTTTTTATGTTGTTGTTGTCATTTTTGTTTGTTTGTTTTTGTTTTGTTTTGTTTTGTTGAGACGAAGTCTCACTCTGTCACCCAGGCTGGAGTGCAGTGGCGCAATCTTGGCTCACTGCAACCTCTGCCTCCTGAGTTCAAGTGATTCTCCTGCCTCAGCCTCCCCAAGTAGCTGGGATTACACGCAAGCACCACTACGGCCGGCTAAGTTTTGTACTTTTTGTAGAGATGGGGTTTCACCATGTTGGCCAGCCTGGTCTCGAACACCTGACCTCAGGTGATCTGCCTGCCTCGGCCTCCCAAAGTGCTGGGATTATAAAAGCCAAGAATATGCAAACATCCCTCATCACCTCTATCACTCTGACAGAGCAATGGTTTTATCAGAAAATTCTAAAAACTACCAAGTCATCTTCTCATCAAATAACTGGAATTCTCTGATTTCTCTGAAGAGAATACTTTCTAGTTATTTAACACAAACACACACCAAAAAGATCTGAGGTAAGGAGATAAATATCACCAATTTGACATCAAATTCATAAAAGAAAAGTGGTTTTTGTAGGTAGAATTTAGATGTTAATTGTTGAACTTTTCAACACAGAGTAGCAAGGAGACCCTGAACAGTAAAGCCATCACTGAAAACAGCTAACATTTTGAGCATTGACCGTGTGCCAGCTGCTATTCTATGTGTTTTAAGAACTTATTTATCCTCCCAATAACTATGAGGCAGGCAGATGTAGAAAATGAAGCATAGAGAGGCCAAGTAATGTGCACAAAGGTCACACAGCTAGCAAGTAGCAGAGCCAGTATTCAAATTCAGGCAATCTGACTCCAGATAACAAGCACGCCAGCAGCCTTCATCATATTTCACAGTGAAACATTGCAAATCTTCCCTTTAACATCACGGATCATACAAGCATCAGGGCCACTGCTAGCACATTCATGCATGCCTTCGTGTAAATTGCAAGAAGGCACACACTCCTGGCTAGTAAATTTCCAAAACATGTCCTTCATTCAGGCGAATGCAGCTCACAAGGTGCATGCAAACGGCTTGGCTGGCAGAGTAGGGGACTGCATTACATCCCCCTTCTACTTCATCAGCCGAATGCCCTTGGGCAGGGCACCACCTGAACAGCTTATGCTGTGGCCTTGAAGCTCAGAAAACTTTTATTTCCTGAACAATAAGAATTTAATTGTCTATTCTTTGTCTCCTCAATGCTAGTACACAGTTGGCACTTAAATGTTTGTTGAATGAATTTATTTAATACCCTTCTACAGGAGTGACATTTGATTACTGAGTAAATAAATAAATAAACGGCTGTAGTGATCAGTGTCTGTATAAGTATTTTAAATACAGTATAAGAAACTAAAATACTTAAGACATACTGAAACTGATTTCCTCTGGTCATCCAGAAATGGTAACATAAACTTTTGACTCTTTCAAAGGGAAAGAAAGACAGCCAGCCAACAGTAATAACCACCTTACATTTGTACAGCATTGCACAGTTTCCAGCACTCACACGCATTCAATCCTTAACAATAATGCCATGAATCTGGCATCGTTACTCCTATTTTTCGGATTAGTAAAAGGAGGTTCGAAGAGATTCAAGGGTTTGCTCACAGTTATACACCTAGCAATGGCAGAGCTAGGTCTGAAACCTGGTTCTGTTTCTTTGTCTTAATGGGTGTTGCCTCAGCCTTATTACCTCCTATAACATACAGAGATCCATGTTGCTAAAACAAAATTCTTGAAACATGCAGAGTTTTAAAATCAGAATTTTTAAATTAACTTTCTTGGAAAGAATATGTTGATAAAAATCACCTGGAGTCTACCGATGTCCAAAGCCTTGGGACTGTATCATTAGAGGAATATTTGCAGGCATGTGGAACAGTGCAGCATTCTCCAGGGCATCTCTACTGAACTACACATTAGGAGGTGTTTTGGCCTAATAGTTCCTCCTCTTTAAGTTCAAACTGGCTTGTCTTCCTGAGAATGCACCAGTCACAATTTTGGGGAAAATCTAAACAACACATGACATAAACCAAATATTGCAATGTGTACCATCATTTTGATCATTGAGAAGCAATGTTCAGAATGATGTTATTCACGTCTTGTCCCACAAAATGAAAAAAAAGAGAAAATAGACTCCAAGCCTTCTCGGAAACATGATAACCTTTGCTCTCTTTCCTCTAAGACAATCAAAATATATAACATGAAAACAAATGGCAATAGCTTGTAAAATAATGGAGACCTTTACTGAAGCCTCAGGCCGTGGGATGATTTATGCTCTTGAAAAAGATAAAAAACATCAAGCTTTCATAAGTTGCCATAGAAACCTTTCTCCAGATGCAGCCGCTTTGAGATACTAGAATGAGATTGCCTTCCAAGGTCTTTCAGAATATGTCTAAAACCATAAAAATTGTCTCTTCATCACAGTTTATATGCAAATGATTGCATTTTCTAAAATGTCAGCAATCATAATGAGTCTTGTTTAATAACCAAGCTTTTGTCTCTACCCTTTGTTGTTTGAAAGGAGTTGACTATCTTTTATGTATTGTAATCGTGGAAGACAAAATTTGTTTTTGCTTTATCTCAACATAGTCTCCCATGAATAAAGGAATCAAACCCAGAAATTACAGCTTTGTCTTTCTCGGGTTTGTGTGCTATATTATTCATTATAAAAACTGTTAAATAAAAGTAAACTTTTAATTTACCTGCCTCAAATCCTTCTGGGAATTAGAGGAAGTGTGTATGAATAAATAAACATACTCTCAAGAAAAATTTTTTTTAAGTATAGAAGATAATTATATGATGCCATGATCATTTCCTTTTTTATTTTTAATTTTTATGGGTACATAGTAGGCGGATGTATTTATGGGGCACATGAAATATTCTGACACAGGCATACAATGTGTAATAATCACATTGAGGTAAATGGGGTATCCATTTCTTTAAGCAATTGTACTCCCTCAGTTATTCTAAAATGCCATGATCATTTCTTTGATGGGGATCTGAGGATGAAATATTTCACTACTATGATAGTAGCCCTTCTACGGATTACCAACACAATTTTTAGAATCACAAGCATCTTTAAGGAAGAATATAAAACTGAAGAGCTACCGTTTCTGCTTTGGGTGACCCCCTCCCCAGATCCCATTTTGTGATGGGTGTTACAAATGTCATGAAGAGGGTTAGAAGTCTGCTATAGAGTATGCTGACTACGTCTCCAGGAAAACATCCCCTTTCACCAGAAAGGAGAAGACAGATTAGGAAATCTAGAAAAAGAGGACAACATGTGGGAGGTGCCAAGGAAAAGAAGTCTGAGTGTGATGTAATCAGTGATTGGAAGAAATAAAATTACAAAGGAGTCATTCAGTGATGCCAAAGGCTGGCCCTGCTTCCATCTTCTAGGAGCCTAGTGAGTCTGCCCCAACAAGAACCTGTGAAACAAAGACTAAGGTAGTCAGCAGTGTGCAAGGACCAGAACCAAATGAAAACACCACCTGGTCAAGAAGAAGGCAGGACTTTGCCCTTCAGTAGAAAAAGCTTTATGCCCAAAAGGCCACCTCCTGGCTGCATAACCTCAGACAAGAGCCCCCACCTTTCTGGGACTCACTTTCCCCATCTATAAAATAAGGTGATTAAATTAGGCCCCTTTCAGTCTGTGATCAACCCAAATGAGACAGGGTGGCAATGTCACATAAACTGAGATTTCATTACAGAGGTAGTATCTTTATGACCCCAAAGCATCTAGCCCAAAGTCTGCCCTGTGGAGCTTAAAATTTGGGTGTCACCAATAGATGTGAATAAAAATATGTGGTTTTTTTGTGTTCATATACGATAAGGAAATGCTGATTTAAACAAAGCTGTTTAGGGATAGATGTGCTAAGATAATTAGGGATGAAATGTCATGATGTCTGTAACTTACTTTGAAATGCATCAAAAATCAAGAGAGACTGATAGATGGAGAGAGGGATAAATAGTTGGATATACTGGAATAAAGCAAATATAGCAAAAACATTAATTGTGGAGTCTAGTTGGTTGGTATATGAGTGTTGACTGTATAATTCTTTGAAAAATTTCATAATAAGAGAATTCTGGAAAAAAGTTAAACTGGTTTCTATTCCGCTGGACTTGTTCAGAGCCCCAAGTTAATGTATCACATAATTCCATAAAGATACTATATACCATTTATATAATTTCTTAGTCTTTAATAACTTATTGGGCAACAGGGGACAAAAGTGATTCTCTTGAGGGCGGAAAGTTCTCCTTATATTTTTTCAAAAACATACCTAAAGCAACTGGTCAATTTGGTCAATGTGGCTAAAACTGGTGGTGGGTTCCTTAGAGTGATATCCAAAACATGATGTGCCTCTAGAAAAGAACAAAGCCTAACAGAAGAGGCACCATGAAGGCAAGGAAGAGGGTAACTACAGATATTTGGAAAGGGAGCTTCCTGGGGAGGTCAGAAGTGCATTTGGTACAGCCAAGTTACAGAAAAGTAGAAAATGATGGGCCAGGCGCGGTGGCTCATGCCTGTAATCCCAGCACTTTAGGAGGCCGAGGCGGGCGGATCACGATGTGAAACCCCATCTCTACTGAAAATACAAAAAATTAGCCAGGCGTGGTGGCAAGCGCCTGTGGTCCCAGCTGCTCGGGAGGCTGAGGCAGGAGAATGGCGTGAACCCGGGAGGCGGAGGTTGCAATGAGCCGAGATCGCACCACTGCACTCCAGCCTGGGCGACAGAGCAAGAGTCTGTCTCAAAAAAAAAAAAAAAAAAGAAAGAAAAGAAAACGATGAAATGAGAAGGAAAAGGACAGGGAAAGTTCCCCTGTTTTTTTTCTGGCCATGCAGTCTGGCAGGATCACCCAGGAAAGGGTACACCAAAGATAGGCCTGGGGGCAATGCCCTCAGCTAGAGCAAGGAGGAAGGGAAAGTGTGCTGCCACCTCTGAGGAGCTGGAAGATGGCCAGATGAGTAAATTTGGGTAACATGGTGTTGTGAAATGAATTGAGTATGCCTCAAAATTCATATGTTGAAGTTCCAATCCCCTAGGACCTCAGAATGTGACCTTATATGGAGATAGTCTTTACAGAGGTAATCAAGTTAAAATGAGGTCAGTATTGTGGGCCCTAGACCAACCTCACTGGTGTCCTTGTAAAAGGAGGAAATTTGGAAACAGAGACATGCACATAGGGAGAACTCCATGCAAAGATGAAGGCAGAGATAGAGTGATGCCTCTATAAGCCAAGAGGCACTAAAGATCGCCAGCAAACCACCAGACACTAAGGGAGAGGCATGGCACAGATTCTCCCTCACATCCCTAGAAGGAACCAACTCTGCAAACACTTTGATCTTGGGCTTCCAGCCTCCAGAACCATATGACAATACATTTCTGTTGTCATAAGCCACCCAGGGTGTGGAATTTTGTCACAGCAGCCCTAGCCAACTAATATACATGGGAAATGTTATCTTCTGTACTAACTAACTTCATTGTTAATTAAACTTATTTGGGCTTATTTGGGGATAACATGGTGATGAAAACCCTGGGTAGCCACTCCAGAATGGTTTTTCTTATGTTGTCAGTAGTGCTGAGAAGTTGGGAGAGGGTAAGAGAGCAGAGAGGGAGTTCCTAGCAGAAGCACTATTTCGAGTGACCTGTTGGAACTGGGAAATGGGGCATTAGCCCAAACAGATGTTAAGTAAGCAGTTGGGTGAGCCTCATAGTGACAAAGCTTAATAATCTCAGTTCTAACCCAAATGCCCATCACTGATAGATTGGATAAAGAACATGTGGCACATATACACCATAGAATACTGTGCAGCCATAAAAACAATGAGTTAATGTCCTTTGCAGGAACGTGGATGAAGCTGGAAACCATCATTCTCAGCAAACTAACACAGGAACAGAAAAACAAACACCACATGTTCTTATTCATAAGTGGGAGTTGAACAATGAGAACACATGGACACAGGGAGGGAAACATCACACACCGGGGCCTGTAAGGGGGTGGGGGAAATGGGAGGGAGAGCTTCAGGACAAATACCTAATGCATGCAAGGCTTAAAACCTAGATGACAGGTTGATAGGTGCAGCAAGCCACCATGGCATATGTATACCTATGTAACAAACCTGCATGTTCTGCACATGCATCCCAGAACTTAAAGTAAAATAAAATGAAATCTAAGTTCCAGCTTTGGAGCTGTAAGCAACACAATAAAGGAGAGGCCTTTCTCCATTCAACACAGAGCAGTAAATAATAATGAGGGGATGTGAATAATCTAGAACTTAAGTGAGAAATAAAGCTTCCTGAACTTCGCATCAAAAAATTAGCCATTGCCAAGATTATACAAGTCCTATGCTTCATACAAATTCTGTAGCATTTTTAAAGTGTACAATGTTTAAGTCTCATTAAACTCTACTTTAAAATTCAATGATTGTCAATGACATTTATGTAACTATTCAACTCACCGAGACATTTTCTGGCTTCAGAGCCTCATTGTCTTTCTCAGTGTCAAGGAAAAGTTTTGGCACGCCCAGGCACAAGAAGTTCCATCCTGCCAGCTCAGATGCTCCAGGTCTCTGGGCACCCAGACCAGGTAGGATGAAACATGGTGGCAGGTCAAGACTGTGAACTTGACCAGAATAGGTTATTCAGAAACATGTGTGTGGGAAAATCCTTTCCTTAAGACCTTAATAGCAACTTTCAAACAGAAGTCACAAGTGGTAGAAGAATCAGTTCCGGCATTAAAAACATTGGCTTCAATAATCACAAGCCAAGCAGATTCTTCTTCTTTTCTTAAAGCCTATATTTTTCTTAAAGACTCATATTAAAACTGTACAGTCCCATCCTAACAGTGTATAGACTTTGACCCACATAGGAGGGCACAGACTCATGCTCAGTGTCTAGCATATACGTGTGTGTGTGTGTGTGTGTGTGTATGTGTGTATGTGCACTGAAGCTGTGAGCAACATACATAACCAGGGGCATTATCCAGGGCTAAAGGTATCATTGAAACAGCAATGCACAAGCTACAACTGCTTCTTCATCTGTCACTGGGGATTGAGTGGCACCCTTCCTGCTAAAATAGAGAGACAACATAAAGGTATTACAATACATAACTGTAGTTAGAGAACAAAAACAAGGACTCTTGGAAGTCATAACACAACAACCAGATTCCTAGAGAATTTTATTTTATTGACTCAATTAGAATGGGCCTTGCATACAGAATTTGAAACAGATAAACAAATGCAATGAGAAAAGGCAAAGGTATGGCTCTCTTGGCAAACACCATTAAGGCAAGTGACCTGTGGGAAGGAGCAGGAAGGGATAGGGGAACAGGTATGTTTTCTTAGAAGCTGCTTTCACAAGCAGATGGCCTCTGTCCCAGTGCTTTGGAGCTAATTCTCCCTGCTTTAGTCTACAGTCGGTGTCTCTGGCAGCAGCCTAAATCTAAAGAGACAAAACATGTCTTCCATCACCATGGAGAAACAGCAGCTCCCCCCAGCATTCAGGAATTTGCCCTTGAAAAAGCAAAAATAAAAAATAAATATAAAACAAAAAAACCCCCAAAACTCTACATGATTTTTTAAGCAGCGTTCAACTTTTTTTTTCTTTGGAGATGGAGTCTTGCTCTGTCTCCCAGGCCGGAGTGCAGTGACACCATCTCAGCTCACTGCAATCTCCGTCTCCTGGGTTCAAGCAATTCTCCTGCCTCAGCCTCCTGAGTAGCTGGGATTAAAGGGACACGCCACCATGACCGGCTAATTTTTGTATTTTTAGTAGAGACAGGGTTTTGCCACGTTGGCCAGGCTGATCTCGAACTCCTGACCTCTGGCAATCCGCCTGCCTTGGCCTCCCAAAGTGCTGGGATTACAGGCATGAGCCACCACACCTGGCCCCTCAACTATTTTAATCCTGATAAAAGAAACTGCTGAAATCCTAGTGTTTTAAAAATTCAATTATAGTAGATTTTACCTTCTGCTTATATCTATAGTTGACGCTTGAACAACACAAGGGTTAGGGACACCAACCACCTGTACAGTCAAAAATCCATGTATAACTTTTGGCTCTCCCAAAACTCAATTACTGTTAGCCTACCGTTAGTCTTACTGATAACATAGACAGTCCATTAACACATACTTTGTATGATATATGTATTATATACTGCATTCTTACAATAAAGTAAGCTAGAGAAAAGAAAATGTTACTAAGGAAATCACAGGGAAGCAAAAATATATTTGCTATTCATTAAGTGGAAGTGGATCATCAAAAAGGCTTCATCATTGTTGTCTTCATGTTGAGTAGGTTGAGGAGGAGGAAGAAGAGGAGGAGCTGGCCTTGCTGCCCCAAGGGTGACAGAGACAGAGAAAATCCACATGTAAGTGGACCCGAGCAGTTCAAGCCTGTATTGTTCAAGGGTCAACTGTACTTTCACATTATTTTCTCTTGTTCCATTTAACTACAATTTAGATTTTTTTTTTTCATTTAAGGTAAAAGCATTGGATCCAGGGCCTTTCTACACCACTAGCATCCCATCACAAACACCATTGACTAGAAAGCCTCCTCCAGCCCCTCAACACAAACTACCTATTCTTTAAATATATATATATATATATATAGAGAGAGAGAGAGAGAGAGAGAGAGAGAGAGATGGAGTTTCGCTCTTGTTGCCCAGGCTGGAGTGCAATGGCGCAATCTCAGCTCACCACAACCTCTACCTCCCGGGTTCAAGCCATTCTCCTGTCTCAGCCTCCCAAGTAGCTGGAATTACCGGCATGCACCACCACGCCTGGCTAATTTTGTATTTTTAGTAGAGACGGGGTTTCTTCATGTTGGTCAGGCTGGTCTTAAACTCCCGGCCTCAGAAGATCTGCCCACCTCAACCTCCCAAAGTGCTGGGATGACAGGCATGAGCCACTGCTCCTGGCCACAAACTACCTATTCTGTGATCATCTCCACATAAAATTAAATCTTGCAGCAAGGCTAACATCCCCAAAGCACTTTCCTGGAGTCCTGCGGTCCATCCCACCCTGGCCTCTGCCTTCCTGAGAAAGGAAAGACCCTGCCAATATGGCTGCAAAGAATTTCCTCCCCAATTTCTTGCTGCTCTGAAAACAACTTCCACCTCCCACCTCCTGAGTGCTAGCTTCTGGAAGTTACGTTGCCTGGACTTGTCTCGGAGTCAGAGATATTGAGGTTCTGGCAAGATTTCGTCTCCATTTTTCATTCTAAGTTAGGACTTGGAAACCCAAAAGTCCCAGGGAGCTGAGTAGAATAGTAGGTAAAGTGTGAGATGGGCAAGTGTAAAACAATAGCCAACAGCAAGGGCTTTGGAGAGCTGAATAAAAACACTAAAATCAAATTTTAAAACACTGGCGAGCCAGCCCCAACTTGTGAGAGATTTGGTCCATGGGCTACCAATTTAGAACCTCTGATCTAAGCTACCATCTAGGCCTCATTCCATTAATAGGAATGTGGCTTCAGCAAAGACAGACACCATTTTCCTGAGCCCTCGCAGATTCAAGTCAGCTGCCTGCATGGCTCCAAAGATGGAGGCTCTTCCTATTCCCCAACAGGGCTTTCTGTCAACCCACTGAGGAAATTCCTCCCTCCTGTATGTGAAGCATATTTACAATGTAGGGCTCATTGACAAACCTGAACCAATACATGATCAAATCCTACTCATTTTCCCAGGTTTCCTTCTGCCTTATCACTTGGGCCCAGTCATTGGGCTAGGAGCTCAAACCTAAATCCTGGGCTTCATGCTTCAGTCTTTCAGGTTCCGTATCCCATCTTACCCATAATACCCTGCAATACCTAGCAAGACCTGCCCTCTGCCAATCTCTCTAGCCTTCTTTCCTTCTGCTCCACATCCTATACTCTGGCAACACTGAACTCCTTTCCCCTCATTGTGGTTCTTCTCACACTCTGCGCTGTTTAGTGTTTCCATGCCTTCGTTCTGCTGAGATTTCATGTAATTCCACCTCATCCCCCAAAATCAGTTTAAGTGTCACCTCCTCGAGAGAATTTGCCCTAACCAGGCCCCAGGGTGTGTTAGGACTCCCTAGTGTGGATTTTCCACAGCAGTAAATACTTTATCCCTTACTAGATCACCCATAAGAAGGAGGATACCATGGCAGGCTAGGAGAAGGCAAACTGAGGCAGAGTTTGCATCTAAATGCACAAGAATCTTTGGGGAGCTCCATAATTTTTAACTTTTCACTCGGATTATTTTTGGAAAGAGGCTTTTCCTGTTATTTCATACCAACAGATTGGAGATAGGTTGAAACCTTTCCATGTCTGGCCAAAACCCAGCTCGTGGTTTGATAAAACGATTTAACAAAAGCCAAAACAAGCTGGCAATGTTTGTGAAGACAAGGCCTCAAATGGAACTCAGATGAAATTACTTATACCATCATTAGGTTCAATCCTTTTGAGATAATTTACACTTAAAAAAAGAATCATTCTAGATAGATCTCAGTGAGATGCCCTGAATGCAGTTGTCAGGGTCAAGTATCAGAAGAAGACCTGGCATACAAAAATTACCACTAGTGCAAAGATTTAGAGAAAAACAAAATACCTATTGCTGGTTGGGCAAATTATTACAGGGGTGCCTGTGGCTGAGATCTAGTTTCCCCATTCACTTTAGGTTATCTGCTCAGTCGCCCCAAATCAAAAACAAATCCAGGTGTTTTTTTTCTGTCGATAACATTTTTATCATAAACCTGGAGCAATCTGAGCAGTATCTTTTGCTTAATCATCATCAGAAAGAATACTTTAACATCTCTTTTCTGAAATTAAGGCCACCGTATTTGACAGATGCCTTCCTACAATTAAATGAATCATATTTTTGAACAATAGTTTTTAATTTTCCACTGTACAAAATGGCTGCTTTATAGCTTTTCTTCTTAAACTTCCTACATGACACCATCCCACCTCCATCCCTCTTCAGCTGATGATCATGCCTCATTTTTATGGAGAAAGTAAAAGAACTTGTTCATCTTTCCATAATCAACCCACCTATACACACACCTTCACCTTTGCCTGTATGTGAAGTTTTACCTCCTATGACTTAAATGAAGTGTTATTTCTTTAAGGAAGCCAATCCTCCATGCAGTTTTTAGATTCCATCCCTATCAGGGCTTCGATCCTCTAATCATATATTTTCTCTCCTACATCATCAATTTCTTCTTCTGTCCTGGTTCATTACCATGAGCACACGAGCATGTTCTGGTATCTTCCAGCTTCAAAAAATATGTGGTCAAATACCTCCCTTTCCCTTTGAATCCCTTCATAGCACTTCTTCAAATAATAATCTATACACATTGCATCTATTTCCCCATCTCTATTTCCCCAACTCACTCCAGTCAGACTTTCATCTCTACTATTTCACTGAGACTGCTCTTGTCAAAGATGTCAGTGATTTTCATATTGCCAAATCTGGTGGGCACACCTTTGTCCTTAAATGACTTGTTCTCTTAGCAGTATTTGGTCATGCCTTCCCTCTTGACTCACTGTCTTCACTTGTTTCTGAGCCACAGGCTTTCATGGGTTTCTTCTCTAACTCATTGCTGCTTCTTAAATACCTTTGCTGGATTCTTCTCTTCCCAACCTCTAAACATTGGAGAGTCCCAGGACTCCACTTTTGAGCCTCTTCTTTTTTCAATTATTCACAGGTGATCTCAACCAATTCCATAGCCTTGAAACTTCAGACTTGATATGTAAACTGCCTACTTAATTGTGCCTTCCTCTATGTAATAATCATGTCAAATATAACATGTCCCAAACAGAGCTTTTAAGTTTCCTTTCCCAAATCAGTTCCTCTCTAGTCATTTCCATCTCAATAATGTTACCACAATTCACCCAGTTTTTCAGGCCAAAATCCAGGAATTGTCCTGGATTCTTTTTCTTCCTGACCACTCTGGCCTCCAGTCAATACATCAGCAAGTCAGTGTCACCTGAATACAACCATTTCTCAGCACTCTTACTAATACCATCTTGGTCTAAGACAATATCGTCTTTTTTTGGGACTACTGCAAAAGCCTGCAACTCCTTCAATTCTTGCCTTTCTAAGATTTCAAATTACACATCTCAGGGTATCTTTCAAAACAAAATCCAACTCATGACACTTCTGTATTTCAAATCTTCTAATGACTTCCATTGCAAACAGGAGTCCCACCCTGTAACTTACCTTACAGGGCCCCATATGACCTCACTCTTGCTTAGTTGTCTTTCCTACCACCCCTTGCTCATTCTACTACAGCCACATTGTTTTTCTTTCTGTTCCTTGAAAATGCAAGGGTTGTTCCCACCATAGGGGATTTACAGTAACTGTTCCCACATTCTGTAATGCTCACCTCCCTGATAGTTACATGTTCAGGATCGCAGATCTCAGTTTGAATGTTCTCTCTAAGGAAGAGGTATTTCCTGACTCTGCTTCATTACTGCATCCTATTTTACTTTTCATCGATTAACTTATCACTAGCAGTACTTTGTAGGTAGCTAAGTATTTATTTTGTTGGTCCATTTGGTAATTTATTATGTGACTGCCCCTCCACCAACTAGACAATAAGCTCTATGAAAGCAGAGATCTTGCGTGTGTTATTTCCTGCTTTATCCCTAGCACCCGGGAGAATATCTGGCATGTAGCCATCCTCAACAAATATTTGTTACTGGCAGGAAAGAATTCAGACGAGTCAATTAATTCACCTCAGAAGGATGAAGAGCAACTCATTTTGCAAAGAACTAACGCTAGTGCGGCCATCAGAATGCATTCCTACTCAAAACCTGATGTATCAAAAACGTATTTTAATGTCAAGGTGACCGTTTTATCACAGGTATCCTCCAAAATTTTTAGTCCCAAATTTTCTGTTCCAAATGTTTCTTTAACTGCAAATTTAATACAAAATTTTGTCAAGGAAAAAATTTAAAGTACCAGTGCAGAAGGGTAGTTTTCCACCTGGACAAGGATTCAAAACAGACCCCCAAATATCAATAGCATAATGTCAGCTCCATAGCTTATCTGCCTCATGTCTAAAATCTACAGTCTCCTTTCATCAGTAACACCATTTTGGGCACTTGTCAGAAAACTAAAATGCTTCCCCTGCTGAATGTCATGTAAGCACCTGAAATTTTAAAGAGTTATTTTAAGGGCCTTGTTAATTATTAATTCCTCTGGGGTATTTAAATTCTAGGCCTGCACTGTTAGATTATTGAAAAGAAAGATACCTATTCAATGCTGTACTAGCTACTTACAGAAATTTCTTACATTTTAAATATATTTTAGCATTATGCTCCAGCTGAAACGTGTGTGTGTGTGTGTCTATTTTTAAGTACTTTGAACAAACTCTCTGTACTCTCAAGCTTTGGGCATGGTCCAAAATTGTCAAATGAGTCAGCAACCCAAGTTGAAAGGTAAAGCCTCCTGTAACAGGAACGGCCAATTCCGTCATGTTGAAGGGAGGTATAATCCAGACCCGAGAAACCCGTGCTACTTTACAAATTCCTCCTGAACAAAGAAGTAAATCCTTTGCCAACTCAAAATGGCAATGTCACCCCTTACACCCACAGTTGCAAAATTACAACATTTTATATGTCTTTAGTGACAAAATTCTAAACCCAGAAAATTATGCAATGATATTATGTTCTTCTGTGCTTCTTTGTCCCTCTGGATTTGTGTTTGATTCTATGAGTCTTTATTTCCTTTACCCTGTATTGTATTTTTGTGGGGTTCTCCATGTATATTCTTAGTGCTATGTCTTACTATGTCCCTCTGTTATCTCATGCTTCCCCAATTCCTTGTCTCTCTTAACTGACCCAAATTCAAAGCCAATAAACATTTATTTATTTTCACATTTGTTAACTCAGCTGAAAATATAGAGATTTGGGAGTCATCTTAGGAAAAGTGAGTTTTGAATCCACTGAGTTTCACTAAAGGCTTGTGAAAGCAGTAGAATTACATCACAAATTTTACATACACTAATACCACACAGAAAATATGTTCAAGGAAGTCTACTTATTGGATTAGGCCACTTTAATTGCAGTATCAGGACTCACCCTGTGGCTATTGGCCATACACCTGGGTGTGAAATCTGTACACTGGAAGTAGTTGGGACACTCACTGAATACATGCACCGGAAGGGCATAAAGGCTCTTAAAGGCAGAGAATGCAACTCAACAGCTTGGCTAAAACATTTCTTTTATGAGTTACCTACCCAGTTCAGAAACATAAACATAAACAAATACTGGTTCATTCAGAAAGAAGAATGAATTCCACCCCATATTCTAACCACAAGTCAAAAAAATGAAATAAAAATAACCTCCCCAGAAAATATAATTGAATAAGAGACACAAGAAAAATATTTGACTTTGCCAGCAATTAAAAATGAAAAATAACCATTTTTCACCTCCCAAGTTAGAATACCACATTCACTCTCAATTTGAAAAAGATTGATAAAGCAAAGGATGCTATTAAGTGATCCCAACAGTGTGATAAAACAAAGCTGGCTGGAAGAGTAATTGGTAAAGTACTTGAGAAAAACAATTTGGCAGTATCTGTCAAAAACATTAAACTGTCCATATTTTAAAATCAGGAATTATTACCTTATGAGTCAATCCTAAGGAAGAATACCAAATATGGGAAAAAGTAATTATTTCTGAATATCTTTAGTGCACTGTCATTTATAATAACAACACACACACATAATACATAACGTCCAATAGTCTGGTATTAGTTAAGTAGGTTTTGGTATGCCTTATTTGATGTTACTTAAATTATGTTCATAAAGACTGTAATAATATGGAAAATGCTTATGTTAGAAAATCAGGTGAAAAGATACAAAATCGTGTCTATACTATGACAGCAAATATAAATGTGTGGTACACGTGTGCGCGCACACACATAGCCAAAATAAATGAATATATTTTTAAGAGGCTGGAAAAAATATATACCCAAAGTTAAGAGTGGTTGTCTTTAAATGGTAGGTCTTTAAAATGAACTTATAAAAATAATTATAATTCACCCAGAATTAGTCAAAAAACCCCTATTTAGTCATGATACTACATGAGCAATTTCATTTACTGGACTATTTCCTGAATTATCTTCACAACTGATCAACTTTCTTTGTAAATTTACACTTTTGAGATCCCTAAATTAAGCACTTAGTCACATAATTGCAAACTTCTCTATAAATCACAGTCCACCTTCCTTGATATTGCTACTAACCTTCTCTATTTCAGAAAAATAATGGATACAAGTAAATTGATAGAAATGCCATCCCAAAGTCAACTACTTGGTATTTTATGAAATTTACTTCAATTACAAGCTAATGATCAGATTGGGAGATGGAGAGAAAGATGCATATTATTTTTTCAAGGCTAGGGAGCTATTTCTTTTAATTGCTGTTTTAACACCACCAATACATCTCTATTAGATTACAGTGTAAATCTTGGAATTTAATAACATTGTTTATATTATGCTTTTTAAACTGATGAATACAACATAATTATTGTTCATCAATTAAGGGATTGAACTTGGCATCACTATATGTAACTCTAGGCTAAGGAGAATACTTACTACATGTTAAACATAATGTCAAAATATATGTATATATAAATATATTCATGTAAGTAAACGCATTTCATATATGCACACATTAAATATATACGTATTTTCTCTAGTTGGAGTTTTCATGTGAAGCATTTTGTTTATTTTATAAACATATAAATATATATACAATACATACATACATTATCTGTATACGTATATATGATATTACTTACCAAATGCTTACTGTTTAGGATAATTGTTTTGGATAATCATTTTCTTAGTGATAAATGTTTTAGCTTCATTGGTCTTGTGAGACACATTTATGAATGTGTCTTAATTTCCATTTAGTTTGCATTTCATTCCTGGAAGCTTACCTTGTTTCACATTATTTTCCAGGAATACCTACAATCCAGGAAACAGTCACCTCAAACAATAGATGGATAAACTTTGATGAGTGGATTTATTCCTGACAATATGATATCTTATTTGGGCTTTGGGATTAACTACATAGAGGAGGTTTAGGTTTGATTTCAACACTCAAGATGGCCCAGAGTCAGCTTTTAAAGGACGGGAAGGGTATGGCTTGGCATGGTACATGGATGCTCTACTTAATGTTTGGAACTGGGTCAGAACTAGACAGAACTGGGTCAGCCTCAGGACAGCATCTTACCTAAAGAAGCTGAACAGGCTAAGAGTTTTTCCCAAAGGATCTCTCCCAGCACCAACCATCTCAGAAAAGCATATGAGAGACACAGGCAACCCAGTAATCCAGGCATCTCTACCCTCTATCCAGGAGGCAGCACAAAATGATGGCTTTGTAGGTGTACCTGCACTATGTGACATTCAGTAAATCACTGCAGATCGTACTTTAAAATCTTAAGAGGGTGATCCTCAAAAGGTTAAACAAAGAGTTACCTTATGATCTAGCAGTTTCGCTCCCAGGTATATACCGAAGAGAAATAAAAATATCTCCACACAAAAACTTGTACAAGAATGTTCATAGCAGCACTATTCATAATAACCAAAAAGTGGAAACAACCCAAATGTCCATCAACTAATTAAAAGATAAACAAATTATGGCACACCCATATTATAGAATATTATTTGGCCTTAAAAAGGAATGAAATATTGATACATGCTACAACATGGATGAACCTTGAAGACATGATGCTAAATGAAAGAAGCCAGACACAGAAGGTCACACAGTGTTTGATTCCATTTGTATAAAATGTTCATAATTGGCAAACATCTAGAGACAGAAAGTAGATTAATGGTTGTAAGGAGCTGAGGGACTGACGGTGGTGATGGGGAATGAGGAATGACTGCTAAGGGATGTGGAGTTTTCTTTTAGGGGAACAAAAATGTTCAAAAATTACATTGGGGTGATGATCATAAGACCCTGTGATTCTATGAAAATCCACTGAATTGTACATTTGAAATGGGTGAATTGTATGTGAATAATATCTCAACAAAGCTATTATTTAAAAATCTTATGAAGATAAAATTTTAGAACTCAATAAGATTGATTATTGTCATTACTTTTTCAAGTGATTCAGAGGTTTTCATGAAAAATGTTGTAGCAGGTATTGTCGATGTTATACCCATATTCCCTCCTCATTCACTTCTACGAACAACCATTGTTTATTTGAACTACAGTGACTGAGTCTTTGCCCAAAAGCTTTTTTTTTTTTTTTTTTTTTCTGGCTGCAGGCGCTAAGGTAGTTCACACAGGTCTGTCAGACAAGAGGAAGGACCCCTGAAAGTGAATTTAAAAATATATTTGGAAGAATGATCAAAAGTTACCTAGGTCAGGGGTGGGAGGGAGGAGAACTAGGAAGACTACACATGACAGAAGCAGGTACAAAGGCCAGAGGTTGCAGATTATTCGAGAACTTCAAAGTGGATCAGTGTAGCTACAGGCCCTAGGAAGAGCCACGGGAAACAAGGCATCCGAAGTAGGCCAAGTTCAGGTCTGCAGTGTTTCTGGGCCATAACCATCATTTCAGACTTTATCCTGGGGGTAATGGAGGGCCATGGAAAGATCTGAAGCAGAAGAGTAAACCTCATGAGATTTACATTTTAGAAAAATTGCCCTTCCAGGAGAAACGTGTGAAAGGAAATACACCAGGCTGTTAACACAGGTCACCTCAGGAGGGCAGGAATGAGGTGAAGGTCGACAAATATTTAGCTTTGTCTTTGAACAACTTTGTTTGCTTCACTTCTGACAATAAATATGTTTTGTGACTAAAAAATATCCAATCTGCTTTTTCCCCATTCACAAGTTGTACTTCCTTTATTGTAAGAATGAACTAGAAGGATGAACCTTGAGGATATTATGCTAAGTGAAATAAGCCGGACACAAAAGGACACATTCTGTATGATTCCACTCATATAAGAACTGAGAGCAGTCAAATGCATAGAGACAGAAAGTAGAATGATGGTTGCCAGGGGCTGGGGAAGAAGGGAATGGGGAGTTATTGCTTAATGCGTACAGAGTTTCTGTTTGAGAAGATGCAACGATTCTGGAGATGGATGGTGGTGATAGTTGTGCAACAATGTGAATGTACTTAATGCCACTAAACTGTACACCTAAAACAGTTAATACAGTAAATTGTACATTAGGTATATTTTACCATAATAGAAAAACAGAATGGACTGGAGAAGGGCTAGACCGAATGATGGGACACAAATGAGCAGACTCTGGGAACTACAGTGGTCCACGTGAGGAACACCAGATCCAGAAGGGGCATGGAGACAGTTAAGTGGTTACCACTGTGGGCAACTGTGGGGAAATCTGGGAGACAGTGTGGAACACACTTTAGCTATCCTAAGAGATGAGGAAGATGGGTTACTTATCCATCAAATCATGTTAGTCACAGACTCACGGCTGCTTTTCGGGGGGCATTAGCCCCACCTGCACTGCTCACCTACCTGGGTTTGAGCCAAGAGGAGCTCCAGTGGCCAGAGAAAGCCTGCAGGCAAAAACTTGCATCAGACAGAGGCCTTCAGTTCATGTGTATGAAAATAAGTGCCAAGGAGATTTGGTGGGATCCCTGCAATGTCTGCTACAAATGTCAAGACTCTTGGCTGGAAACCTGGCCAGAATATGGTTCCACTTCCTGAAACCGGAAACATTGGTGGCCAAAGAAGAAGGAGCAGGCAAAGGAAGGGAGCTGGCAAAGGAGACTGGTGGAGCACTAGCGATTTAGGAGGGAAGCAGGATATTGTGCTATCATGGGAGTGATGAGAAGTGACGTTTTAGAATGCCCAGTTAATACATAGCCCAAGAAACTAGAAATTCTTTTCTTAGATCATGGAAAGTATTTTAGAAAACAGTATTAGTTAAATAACAGTTTATAGGCTTTAAACACCCCATACTGCACTGTACTACAAAATTCAAATGTCAAAGATGGAAAAAACAATATTCAACTAGACAAGAGTATGAGATAAGTGTTTCCACTCCTCATCTCTTTCTTTCCTTTCACTTAATGTGTGAATTATACAAACCAATATACTGTACAGACCACCTTATAGGAACGCTGTATTTGTTGAGGAAAAAATTAACATTCCTTTTCTTATCATGCATACAAGAATTATATGTAACCAAAGTCCTTTAGAAATATCAGGCAGATATTGCTGTTATTATATTTTGCACATGTATTTTGTTTGTTCTTCACATACAGCTATAATTACAAAATTGAATAAGCTCCCATTTAAAAAATCACTTGCAGATATCATTTTTCACCTGTCATTGAGATCTTCATTGCATTTTAAAAATATTGAAAAATGATGCTAAAATTTATATATAGGATGTATCATTTAAAAGCTGGTTTAAATTCTAAGTGCTAATATTTCTTTTTTAAAATCCCTTTTTTCCCTAAGAAAAAGTATTCAAACATCTTTACACATAAACATATATTCAATGGAATTTTAAAATTCACTAATGCCTTTAATTTTAAAGATTAATTTTAAATGTATTCTGAAGCAACCTTTAAACCTACAGACTCCTTTCAAAGGAATTTATCTATGGGGAAGGAAGCCAGATTTTATAAAATATCTGTTTGGCGAAATATATTTTTTAAAGAACACAATAGGAGAAAAGAAATGCTTTTCTATTTTCATCAGCTTCTGCTAGTTTTCTGATCACATACTAAAACCCAGAAATAAAGCAAGTGCACACCCCAAATGATTTTTCTTCTACATGCAAAATGCTTTTACCTTTCCTACTTACTGTCATCTCAACCTCTTTGTATTTTTCCCCATTTCTCAGACCTGTCCACTGGAAGCTCAATACTGTGGACTGGCCAACTGATTTATCTACAGAAAACTCATTTCCCCCTTGGACACATTCTCTATGAAATCAGAGAGAAAGGAACAAGGGGAGAGAAGCAGGACACGGGTGGTATATTTTGGATGTTCTGCCTTTTATCAACTAGGACCATGTGATTTCCTTTCAGACACTGACGGTTCCTGTGTGCAGCCCAATTTCTGATAACATAAAAGGCAAGTATGATATTTTACTTATACCCCTTATAAGGCCAGGAATATCATACCACCCATGAATAAAACTAAAAAAGCTAGCAGAGGACAGAGACTTGGAAAGCAAAGCCAAAGTGATCTTAGCATCCATTCTAACTTTGTCCAAAGGTAAAGCTCTTTCACGGCACCGAGAGGCTTCTTTCATTTAAAAAGTACATTTTTGTGCATGCACCAAAAATAAATAAGCACAGAAAATGTAATTTCACATCAATTCTTGTGTGTGTGTGTGTGTGTGTGTGTGTGTGTGTGTGTGTGAATGTGTTGAACTGGAACCTGATTATTCATTCCTAGCACTTAGCACACAGGAGGCATTCAGTTAATGTTTTCTAAATGATAGCCTCGTAGCAGACAGACGGGGATAGAATGGCATGTTGCCAGCAAAGATTTCGGGTAGATAGTAAATATATGAGGCTGAATCACAGGGTTGAAAACTAGCCCGCAATTTCCTTTTACAGACCCTTCCATAAACAATGTGCTTTTTCTTTTTCAGTCAGAGAACAGAATTCTCAAAGTGCTAATGGTATCATAACACTAATGGTCTAGCTGCATAAAGCGTAGTTTGATGGGGTATGGGAAGGACAAGATCTCTCTCTCTCTATTATAATTTGTTTTGGAATAGAACAAAGTGCTGTTCCCACTGGACTTTAAATAACGCTAAATTTTGTACACCCTCTGACTTTTTTCTATGCTTTTCTAATCATCTTCAAGAAAATGAGCTGGGAGATAAAGCCTGCCTATGTCTCCCAACTGCATTGCATTGCTGTAGTTTGAGCACCTTGCTTTGGTTCCCCTCCCCAGCCTGCTGTACATCACTCACATAGCAAATCAGCAGTTGAGGGGTTAGCTTCCCCATTGACCTGCATGCAATTTTAACAGAGACCTGCTTAGAATCTTTAGGACCCCAAAGTGTATGATTCCTGCCTTTCTCAATAAAACAGAGGGACTTTTCTGTCAATCTCTAAACTTAGATTAAATGGATAGTTGTCTCTTCTGCCCTGTTGTAAAACCAATAGCAGATTAGTAAATAGAAAATAAAATGAAAGAAAATCATTTTTCTGACTCTTACATCATTTTTTGAATCACATAGAAAATTAAATCTCTGGACATGCTGATTCAAAATGCTGCAACTCATTTAAAAAATGGTTATTTCCAAGTAGCACATATCAAAAGGTTCATCGTCAAAACCCTACAGAACACCCCCTCACAATCATGATTTCCTATCTTTCTAGTTCACCTGCTCAAATTGCTCTAATATAAATGTTCTTTAATGACACAAAGACCTCCAATCTATTAACATCTCCATTTGAATCTATGAACCAGCTTGCTCCCTCACAACTTCCCTTTCTCCCTTATCCATCAAGAACTCCATTGTCCATTTTTTTTATAATCACTTTCAGCATTTTCAACACCCTGTGAGAAATCCTACAGGAAGCTGCATAAAATGGTCACAGGATAAGGGAAAGAATAGAGGTGTGTGCCAACAGCACTATTTTTCCAAGAACCCAGAATCTGAGCTGGATCCAAAATGGTGGCTTGGAATAGATGGACAGTGTCCAAACTTCTGTATCCAGTCTTCACAGATTAGGGCTGTTTCATAATTTCTCTCGTGGCTGTACCGCCACGGATTCCTCCAGTAAAAGAAGGAATCCATATTTCGAGCACTTCCAGATCGGAGTCTCTAAATTTCAGCTCTGAATCAGCACACAGAGTGGTAAGAGATTGGGATTCCCCAGAGAGTGTTTGGGCCAGCATAGTGATCAACCTCTACCTTTCACCCTTACTTTGGGGGCTCTCAGGGCACCAAAGATGCTTATCCAGAACTGATGAGGCTAAGCACCGTCTCCAGGCCCTATCGGCCTCTTGCATCCTTGGTGGAGGCCATTAAAGAACATGGGCGGTGGCTCACGCCTGTAATCCCAGCTCTTTGGGAGGCTGAGGCGGGCGGATCATGAGGTCAGGAGATCGAGACCATCCCGGCTAACATGGTGAAACCGCGTCTCTACTAAAAATACAAAAAATTAGCCAGGCATGGTGGTGGGCACCTGTAGTCCCAGCTACTTGGGAGGCTGAGGCAGGAGAATGGCGTGAACCCGGGAGGCGGAGCTTACAGTGAGCCAAGATCTCACCGCTGCACTCCAACCTGGGCAACTGAGTGAGACTCCACCTCAAAAAAAAAAAAAAAAAAAAAAAAGAGAAAGAAAAGGAAAAGAAAAGAACATGGGAAAGGTCATGCCCTTTAATTGCTTCTCCCTCCAACTGTCTGAAACTTCATGATTAGAACATCTTGTGACACGCTGAGCAAAAATGCTGTTCAGTCATCCTCTGTCTAGCTTAGGGTCCCCTGGTAAGCAGCCTCTGAGATGGGTTTGCATATAGAAGCTTTATCGGGGTTCAACATGTATAAAGAAAGGAAGCAGGATTGGGCAAAGGAAGGAGTTGAACTGAGAGATGCAAGCACAACAGAGAAATCAATCAGTCCTACAGTGAGCTCTCAGGCTAATGTGGCCTTTCAGAGTTGTCCTGGATTGAAGCAAGAGGGTACGAAGGCCTGGGTTAGTCAGCTCCCTTCAGTCAAGGGTGACTTTCAGAGAGGGACTTGGCTGTGAGCCAGCAGCAGCCAACACTCTCAGCAGGTCCTGAAGGTAGTGGGACAGCCTACTATAACATCCACTATACAAAGAGTGAAAGTGAAATTTCAACACTCTATGTACATTAGAATATAGATTTAAGTTCCAACTACTTAAAGCTATATTTCAAGGAAGAACATTTGAATTTGCTGGTTATCTCTCCAGTAAATTCCATTGCCAAATCCTCCTTCAGGGCCTCTGAGGCCCTTGAGGTGAAGCTGCTGTCCTCCTCTTCTCTGTCTCATCTGATCCAGATAAGCATGTCTTTCTCAGCACCCACCACCCCTCAGAACATTCACCTGTACATGTCTGCCTCCTTCTGCTTGGTGTACCCCTGAAAGATGGGCACATGTATTACCCATCTGTGTATTCCCACACCTAGCCCAATGTTTGGTAAATAGGGCACTCGATAAGGGTTTATTGAATGACTGAATGAATCAACGAATGAACAAATTTCTTTTTCTCCCTGCAGAAACAATGACATAGGGAAATACATTTGATGAAACGAGGACAACTCTTTTAGTGCACGCCTTTATGTGTATTTATCATCGGTGCTTAACAAGGGCTGTTTGATTTCCACTAACTGGCACAGCATAAAAGGGCTATTCTGAAACAGTCGACTATATCTTATGGGTTTCCTAAATAAACTAAACTCTATCACAGGATTTGAATGCAAAATACAGAGGAAATTAAAATGTAAAACATGAAACAGCTGTTTGATCAGCTGTTACAATAGGCTGTGAACAAAGGCTATACTCATGTTTTATCTAGATGAGTAAAAATAATTAATCATAGAAAATGGTTTGTTACAGGACTATTTTCTTTTCTTTTCTGCACAGAAACACAACAGTTATCTAATTAATGATGGTAAACTTCTGGAAGCACAAGCTAGATGGTACCCAATAAATTTAAAAGTACTATAAAAGTATATGTTCCCAGTAGATAATGGTAGGCATAAGGTAGTAATTGCAAAAAAACAGCTTTCCTGCATGTTACAGAGAGCAAAATTTACTTGCCACCACTAAAATGTTACAAAACTGAAGATATTTTTAATTTCTGGTGCCTACAACTTCATTAAATTACGACTACAAACTGGTGAAGAATCTTGATTATCTCTGTACTGTCTGGGGAATCATTGGGTGGGGAGGAAATGTTGGTTTCCTATTGAAATGGCTAAGAAGTCCATTATTACAATTCCATCATAAGGTAAATTGGTAAAACTTTCTTGGGCGACAATTTTGCTATAATTATTAAATGCCTTAAAAGGATTTCTAACATTTATCTCTGGAAATTCCTAAAGAAACAATCAGAATTATGTACAACAATTTAGGTTCATAACAGCTTTGTTGAAAATAGCAGAAAGTTTGAAAAAAACACAAATGTTCAGCAATAGGAGACTGATTCAACAAGTTGTGATACAATCATATGAACTAATGTTATAAAATCATGAAAAAACATTTAAGACATAGGTAAACATTCATAACATGTTGGTATTTATTTTTAAAGGGGATACAAATAAGTACAGTAAATACAACATAAAGTTTGCATAAAGAAAATATAGGTGGCAATAGTAACAGTGGTAAATATTTTATGGAGTTCAATTATGGATGATTTTCATTTTCTTTTTGCCATTTTCTATAATTTACAGATTTTCACAATAAATGTTTATTATTTCTGCATTCATGCTATTAAAAAAGATACTCACACCTCTCTAAAAAATGTCCTCAAACTGTAGATCATCAAGATGGAATGTGATTGCATCTTTCATTTCTATCAGTGGCCTTTCTTCTTATCAAATGTTTGAAGTAATTTTGGTTATTAACTAATTTGGTTATTAATTCTTAACTTTATCCTTCTGAAAAAAGATGCTTTGCTGGATAACAAAAGCTCTTCCAATGAGCTTGTTTCTTTAATGTAGAAAACTGGAAAATAACCCAAAGAAATGAGATATAACTAAAGACATAATTATCAATACACAATTTAATACACACACACAACTGGGATCACAGGAATAAAAAGTAGCCCAACTTCAAAATATGAAGTAAGGATTCCAAATTCAATTAAAAGAATCATTAAAAATGTTGGAGAGGTTAAGCAAAAGAGACGATTATTTAGGCTAGAAGGAGAGCAAATAAAACTAAGTATCTAGTAGGACATTTTCATCATTGTGTAATTCTGATAAATGTTATTGAGGAGGAGAGTAGAATTAAAAATGGCCTAGCTAAGAGATGCCTAACATAAGATTAAGAGCTCAAATTTCAGATATGAAGTGGAAATTAGATAGTATATGACATTTAAGATGCCATTAAATGGAGACTATGGTAAGATGACTAACATTTGAAAGGTCAGACCTACCTGAAGATGTTTTCTGATGGTGCCCCTCTCTCACAAAACAAAAGGTTTAAATGACATTTTTGTTTGTTTTTGTTTGCTTGTTTGTTTATGAGATGGAGTCTCTCTCTGTCGCCAGGCTGGAGTGCAGTAGTGCCATCTCGGCTCACTGCAACCTCCGCCTCCCTGGTTCAAGCGATTCTCCTGCCTCAGCCTCCCGAGTAGCTGGGACTACAGGCGCCCACCACCACGCCTGGCTAATTTTTGTATTTTTAGTAGAGACAGGGTTTCTTCATGTTGGCCAGGATGGTCTCGGTCTCCTGACCTCGCGATCCGGCCGCCTCGGCTTCCCAAAGTGCTGGGATTACAGGTGTGAGCCACTGCACCCGGCCGACAGTTTTTATATAACAAATAAGATGAACTATTCATTTTGTGTTTGAGATTGCCAGAGATACACGTTTTATCATTTAGTAAACTGGGTCACAGCCCTTGGGAAGAAAATCTCTGTTTTTAGTTTTTTAAAGAAGAAAAAATGTAAATACAGTCAAGTCCTTCAATCCCAATGATAAAACTTTGGAGGGAAGTTTGCAAAAATAAAATATAGGTGGCAATAGTAACAGTGGTAAATGTTTTATGGAGTGCCTACAACTTCATTAAATTACAACTAATTATTGTTTGTGATACTTCTTTTCTGGATAGGCTGCCAGCAAGACAGTGAAGAAAGCCAAGTGCAACTTTGGACACCTCCTTCTACTCATTCTTCCCTTCTTTCTATCCCCATTTCTCTTGAAACCTCCCTTGGGCATTCAGAATAACCCAATACATTATAATCAGCTGATCACCTCTCAATCCTTTCCTGAATTTCTATCCATGTTTTGGCTTCCCTGGTTATCAGGCACACGACCATCCACCTTATCTTTATAGTATAAACTGTCAATGGCTCCCTATTTCTTACCGCAGGAAAACCTAACTTTTCACTTTGTTTTTCAATCGCTCATTTTTGGATCCTGCCCCCCTCCTACTAACTTTCCTTCCCATGTCTCCCCTTCCTTTTATTCTAGACAAGCTGGACTTTCTACTGTCCTGTAAATATAAAGATCACCTGCTAACTGAAGTCTCTGGCCCTATGATTTAAATGATTCTTCTCATCTTTAAAGCCTCTCTCTTCTCTACCCTCCCAAACCTGGACTGTTCTTCAGAATCTGTTAAATTCTACTCCCTTAATGAGACCTTCTCCAACTCCTGGGGTCTTTAATGATTCTTCTAACTTAGTCCTTGGGTCCCACAGTTCAGAATTCAATTATACATTAGTTTAATTGTTCCTTATTGCATGTATGTGCTAGTCTTGTGTCTCCATCTGCATTTTAAGTTTCCTGGGGCTGGGAACTTAGTCTTACTCTTTTTCTATACCTTCCTTCAGTAAATAAATGCATGCTGACTTAGGAAACATTGCTAACAGGGACTTGGCTTTCTGTATCTTTATGTACTGAGTTAACAGAGGAGGCCAAAGATGGATCCATTTTGTGAGCATGAAAACAGAAAGTAGAAATAGTGCATTCAAAGTATTAGTGATTCTAACCTCTCACCCAGCACCATTTGATCAGGTTGTCCTTCTGTTTGCATTTTCTCCTAAGGCTGAGGGCTCATCCTCCAGGACAGTAATTTTATTCAAAAGAAGGGGCTGTGAGGTCTGGAGCCAGCCCTTTGCACTCTCTAAATGTGCTTTTTCTTGGATGCAAAACCAGGCGATCTTAACTAGTAGGTAAAACTCTAAAGATGCTTCCATCTTCAGTCACCAATGATTCTATTAAACCAAAGTATTTTTTAGCTTGGTCTTCTAAGTTTGTTCCTTGAATATTCAAAATCAGGAAGGAATTTTATACCATTATGGCCTCCTCTTAGGGGACATAACAACTTTTATGCAGACACACTACTAATAAGTTAAGCCCAGCAAATGAGATTCTTGCAAAACACAATGGTACACATTTAACATGAGCAAATTTCCAAAGCATTCTCTTGTGGGGCTGAAAACACTCATTCTTCAGACACATATTACACCTGAACGTGGCCCCTCAATTTGGCTCACTTTTGCACCCTTCAAGGGTATTCGATCTTGCATGATTCCAGGGTGCCCTCAATTGAGTACTGCCCAGTGACTTGTACAAATAACAAAGTTAACATTTATTGAGAATTCTAGGAGTTAGCCCAGGAACACTCACCCGCTTTTCAAGTACCAAGAAAAATTGAAGAAACTTGGCTGAAGAAGTACCAAGACAAATTGAAGAGACAAGCTCTTTGAAAGAGCTTTTGATATCTAGCAGGGCATCTTTTGCAGAAGGATAAATTGAAGAATTAATAACCACATTTATTTATTTATTATTTATTTATTTATTGAGACAGAGTCTCACTCTGTCTCCCAGGCTGGAGAGCAGTGGCACAATCTCGGCTCACTGTAACCTCTGCCTCCCGGGTTCAGGTGATTCTCCTGCCTCAGCCACCCAAGTAGCTTGGGACTGGAGGCATGCGCCACCATGCCTGGCTAATTTTTGTATTTTTAGTAGAGACGGAGTTTCACCATGTTGTTCAGGCTGGTCTTGAACTCCTGACCTCAAGCAATCCACCCACCTTGGCCTCCCAAAGTGCTGGGATTACAGGTGTGAGCCACCATGCCTGGCCAATAACCACACTTATTAATAACAAAAATTCCCTCAAATATTTTTAAGAAGAAAAGCCACTGATATAAATGAAAGATGCAGTCACATTCCATCATGGTGATTTATACTTTGAGGAATTTTTTTGGAGAGGGAAGAGTATGGTGTTTCTGGAAACATGAGTTGCAGAAATAATACATATTTGTTGTGAAAATCTGTAAATTACAGAAAATGGGAAAAAATGAAAATCATCTGTAATTGAACTCCACAAAAAAACTAACCTGTTACTATTGCCACCCCTATTGCCCAAGCTCCACATTTAGGGGAACAGATGGGATTTGAACCCAAGTCCCAGGCCTCCAATGCCCTTGTGTTTAACAGCTGTGTTATCTTCCTTCCTCTTCGTATACAAATGTTTTGCATGTATAGTTTCTGACATATTTATCTCTTAAAATACATATTAAAATAATTAGAGTTAAAGCCTTTTGTTTAAATTAAGCTGCTGACTTTCTCACATCATCTGTGTTAGTAAATCATATACAAGCCAAGAAAACAGGGCTTGGAAGCAGAATCTCTGTTACAGGCTAATGTTCTCCGAGTGTGCATGCACGCGTGTGTGTGTGTGTCAGTGCATTCAAATGCACAGCCACAAACCACTTCCTCAACCCAAAGTTTGACAGTGAGGAAGCTGGCACACTGGCACTTCAGACCACTAGTTGCTAGCGGACATTTTGTCAGCCTGATGAACAATAATCATCAATATCTATTGTGTGCCTGCCAAATGCCAAGCCACATTCCAAGCACTCTACATGTATTTTCTCCTTTAATTCTCTCAGCCACTTTGTGAAATAGATACCATTATTATCCCCATTTCCAAATGAGAAAAGTAAGGCATGGGAAGGTTAACTAACTATTTTGCCCAAGGTGGCACAGCTAGTTAGTGGTGGAACCAGGGTAGACACCATGCTCTTAACCCCTATGCTCCACCACTGCCCCTGAATGTATGGCAGGGAGCCTAGACCTCAATACCCAGTCAGAGGAGAAGAAAATTGTGACCATTGTCAATGCCAAGCCAAGCCATAAACCTGCCCTGGTGACTTCTGAGGACACATGGGGGCCTAGAAATTGTGACTCTAGTGGCAACTGGCTCTACTCACACAGCCCACCAACCGGCCCTAACACTGTGTCCCAGGGGTGTTAGAATCAAGCAGAAAGAACAAGGCTTTGTCATTCTTAACCTTCACAGAGCTTTTGTCATTCTAATCAAGCTCCTAACACCTTGCACAGCATGTAGATAACGCTTGATATGCTACCTTTTTATCATTTATTATTAAATAATATTATTAAATAAATAATATCATTTGTTATTAATGCATTTATCTTCTATTGTAGTTAAGACAGGAATCAAATGGCTGAAATGAAGACCAGATCAGAATTGGAATAATAGCCAGGTTGAGGTGAGGCTGAAGTACAGATCTAAGACTTCCAGAATTTCTCCTGAAGCGGAACCCAGTGGGTCTCAGAGCCCAAAGTGAGCCTGAGTTCCTCAGGCCCCTTGTGGGGGGATAAAGGAATGGGCTGAACCTGGATGAGGCTGAAGTCAGGCGAGTCTCTCCTGATGCCCACATGTATACATGGCGTCCTGTTGCCACCTTATCTATGCTGCACATCCAGAAAAATTATTGGTTGGTGAAAAGAAGTGATTACATAGAAATGCCTGTTTTTGCTCCCTTAGATTGAAAAACTCTACAGGACAAACAAGGATATATTTCCAAAAAGGTAGAGTAAGGCAGCTATAAGCCAAAGCCGAAGTGATCACTGTTTATGGTCCTACATGTGCATTCTTTCCAATCCTTGAAACAAGCTGGCCAGGAAGGCATTATGAGTCTCATTTTAAAGATGAGGCAGCTGAAATACAGGGAGGTTATGTACCTTTTAAGGTTCCACATAGGTAAGCATAGGAAATGAGATTCATAACTAGTGTGTTTGACACTAAGCCTATTCTCCCCCTCCCAGTCTTTTTTTATAGGCAGTCTTTGTCTGTGGCCCACGCTGGAGTATAATGGCATGATCATAGCTCACTGCAGCCTCGAACTCCTGGACTCAAGTGATCCTCCCACTTCAGCCTCCAGAGTAGCTGGGACTACAGGTGCATTCCTCTATACCCAGCCTTTGTGTGTGTGTGTGTGTGTGTGTGTAGAGACCATGTCTCATTACGTTGCCAGGACTGGTCTCGAACTCCTGGGCTCAAGTGATCCTCCCGTCTCAACCTTCCAAGTTAAATCCTATGTTCTTTTAATATTGCTGTATTACCTCTGTGTATTCTTTCCTTGACTAGGATATACAAATTTTCAGGCATATCTATATAATTATTATTTTTTAGGACATTCAAGTGGGTTACAGGAGCCCAGGGAAGTTCTCCATTTTTCTTCACCAAAGGTGAGAAAGAGGCTTTGCCATTAACATATGGGCCACATCTGCCCACCACACACCTCAACTCATAACCTCTTGTGAGCCATCTCTGACATTCCCTGCCAAAGCCAGTACCACTAGCCTGCAGCCAGGCTTGCTCTCCCTGCCACAAAGATCACCTGCCAGGTGTTGGTTACAATTTGGAAGTCTGGTTCCAACACTTCCAGGGATCTCAAACAAGTGCCTGCCACCCTCAAATGACCAAATCTCCTCTCCTAAGTCTGGCCAAAACTTTCTTGTTTCTGCTTCAAGTTGCCTTTTTTAGTTTTTATTTTGGGGATTGAACAAGAACTATTCCAGAATTGCAAAAGATAGTTTCCATGGTTCCACCCACCCAAACACTAAAACTGAGAGACGCGGGACAGATGCAACGTGCTGCTGTCCAGTTCCATGTGGGAGATGTCATTGCTCTGCCAAGTCTCTGGAGATGATCTGCCCCTTGGGTAAAAGAGATTTCAGTGAATACTCATTTATACACCATACACATTTCTAAAAAGTTAGTCTACAACTATCTTGGAACTTTTAAAACATCAAAAAAGAAAGTTATGTATTAACCAGCTATCCTCCCAGTATGTCTCTGTTTATCCCAAAGGGAGTGATTAAAATTTGCTGACAGCTTTAAAAATTATCAGGGAATTGCCAGAATGTCCCAAGTTTAATAATTAACAAAGCTTAGAACGCAGAGTCAAATCCAGAGACTTTTAAACATAAATCATTGTGTTGGTCACCTACTAATTCGAAAATTCTACACACTACACTCTTGATTTTGGCCATTTCATCTACTAAAACCTCTATCGTACACATTTGTAACCCCAATTTCATTCCAACTGCTAGATTTCTCTCCTTGGGTGTCCTCCCAGAACCTCCAACTCTAGACGTCCTATCTTTTCCCAAAACCTTCTCTCCCTCTTCTTCATATCCTTCTTTTTGCTAATATCACCATCAGATGTGACACACGCCATTTGATGCATGGCACTCTGTGAATAAAAAATCATCAGTGCTATTCATTGATCACAGAAAGAGCTAAACCTTTCTGATATACAAGGCTCCCCATAATTCATCCCAACTGACTTTTCTAGCTTTCTCTCCCACCAGACCCCTCTGGCAACTCTCCGCAATGAAGTTCTTAAGTTATCCTACACGTTAGCATGTTCTTTCACATATTTGTGGTTTTATACAAGCTGCTCTTTAGTTTAAAAATGCTTTCTTCATCTAGTCCCCTGGTGAATTCATATTCATTCCTTAAGACATAGTTCAGATGTCACCAACTCTGTGAGTTCTTAGATTTTCTCAGACAGAGTTTGATGTTCTCTCCAATCACCTTCCCTAGAATTTTTTATATGCACTATTAAAGCACCTATCATATGCCAAAGAGTAGTAATTATTCTTGACTGTCTTCCACATCAGCTTGTGAGGGCCCCAGGAACAATGGCCCTGTATAAATCATCTTTTATTCCTTTTGGGACAAAATGTGGAACAGGAAGTAAATGTTCATTGAACGAATGAATAATGAATCAATGAATGGACCCCTCCCATGGCACGCACCACCTTCTACCTTGTATTGTCTGAGTATCCCATCACCCTTCTTGAATTGACAAGTCTTCCGGGGCAAGAACAACATGATCCATTTTTGAATCCCCTACACAGCCTCCCTCAATTCCTATTGTCTGAATAAATGAGTAAAACTCTTGAGGGGCTTGTGCCATATTTCAGACTCTGCAAAGCTATTTTACTCACATTGTTTCACTTGCCCTGTAATCCAGCAGTGACTAACTGGTGTTATCCCCATGTAGCAGATGAAGCAATTGAGTAAGACTGGGCCTTGGAAGGCTGCTTTCTTGGTTCTTAGAACAATGCCTATTCCGTGGAATGTTCTTGAGAAAAGTCAGATCTACTCATCAGTACCTTGTTTTGATCAGAGTTCGGGAGGATGAATGCAGAGGTTTCACCACTGCTTGCAAAAATAGTTAAACCCTTATCTACCTTTTCCAGATGAGTCTAACATGAGTAATGTGATTGAACCTGAAGGTGTGGAGTATGAATCAGAAAGGGACAAATCATGAAGGGAAAATAGAAAAATCTGAATCCATTGGGTATACTTTAGTGAGAAAATGACTTCGGGGGCCTGAAAAGAGAAACTTCAGCTTCCGTAAGATGGGGTGCTATGCAAGGCAGCATCAAGAGGCACTTAGTAATATTTTCTAAAACACCTAAGTAGGTATGCTTTTAAGTCCAAGTTCCTCTAGGAGAGAAGATGTCAAAAATACTGAAAGAAAACTGAATTTATACACAGCCTTGGCCAACCTCAGCATGTTGTGATTACGCATCTATGTACCTGCAACACCAGGCACAGGGCCTGGCATGGGCGAGCTCACCAGAGCCTGCTAGACAGATGTGGTAGCCTGAGATCCCACCCAAAGGGGAGAAAGGCTGGAGCAGAGGCAGGAGGACGGGACCATGGTCAGCACCAAACATCCAATGCCTTGGTTTTTTCTCCAGCCACAGGAGAGTCAGAACAACTCTGTCCTGCCCTCCTGGCAGGGAGCAAGGCCAACCCCTACTTCCCAAAGGCCACTTGAGAACTCCTTAAGGCAAGTCTTAGACAATGCATCCACGGGTCTGGAGGTGTCCTAATTACTGCTCAAGTACTAGGCAGCGTTAGGAGGTGGGCCAAAGCATGCCCAGGGGGCCATTAAACAGGCTGTGCTGAGAGCATCATTGATTCCCATTGACCCTATCCCATAGGATCTGCCTGATCCTCCACAGAGGGTAAGTTCCACCACTACCCCCATCCCTTCTTCTGGCTTCTATTTTTCGGTGCCCTTGGTATGTACACAGCCCCGTGTGGCTGAGGGGGTAGTGTCTGTCCCCATCCTTGCCAAATATGGGCTAGGCCAGAGAACAAAGCTGCAGCTTGGCCACCCTGCGCTAGGAGTGGGGTGGGGTGGAGTGGGGGTGCGAGAGGCATAAGAGGAAAACAGGCATTTGCCAAAAAGACACTGCAGCCTCAAGTTAGATCCGTGACAATCACAGAACCTCAAAGAATCAGGAGGGCCTGGAAAGTCTTTGGCAATCGATTGGCCAGGCTCCAACCTCTTCTGTTCAAGGTCGTTTTCCTGACGCCAGGACAACAATACGATGTGGTGCATGCTTGCTCTAAGCGAGGGTGCGGAGTGTCCAGGTCAAGTTGGAGCAAATGACTGACCTTTGTGCCACCTCCCCACCCCTTTTCCCTGGCTTCGAAAATTCCAGCAAGCGAAGGCCTAGCAGCCTTCTGGGGGAGAAGTTCAAAGTCTGGCCCCAGAGCTGCAACAGGCTTCCAGCCTCTGGCCTCTGCGTCCGGGAACGCACCCAAAATTGCCCCCAAAGGAGGGTTCAGTGCACGGCGCTCTGGACCCACTAGAGCCCTGCCCGTGCGTGGACAGTCTGGGGACTCCAGGGTCAGCCCCTGCCCCACGGCCGCCCCCCGCGTCTCCCCCAGGCAGCCACCTGTCCGAGCGCGTGAAGAGGAAGGAGGGCGCACAGCCGCGACTAACCTGAGATGCCGCCCCCCACCACGACCACGTCGCATTTGTTGCTCATGGCGCTCGCCCCGTTCCAGGCCTCCCTGGTGCCCGCTGCTCCGTTTTCTGGGCCTCGATCCCAGTCCTGCCTGCCAGCCAGCCCGCCCGCCTGCCCGCCGGCCTGCTGCGCGCTGCCCCCGCGCACCAGCGCCTCGGCGAGCCGCTATATTACCCGCCCCGGGAGCCCGGACGCGCAGCCCCGCCCGCCCGCCTACGCGCAGGCAGGCCGGGTGCAGCGCAGGGCCACCGCCCCCGCCCGCAGCTCTGCAGCCCAGGCCCGGGGAGGGCGGGTGCCTGGGCGGAGAGGTCACCTAGGACCTCAAAGAGTCCCGCCCCAGAATCCCCACTCCTCAGCCTTCTGCACGGTATTTTCCCATCAGCCTCCCTAGTGCACTATCAGGCTTGGCGGCTGGGAGGACGGCAAATTGGGGTGTCTTCCTTCAGGGCCCCAATTACTCCTTGGGTGTAGGGCAAATAATAAGAAACTTCCATTGAGTGATTTCAAGGTACCAGGCACTGTGCTCAGTACTTTATGCATGATTCCTGTTCAAGCTTACAACAATCCATTTTGCAGATGAGGAAAACAAAACATGGTGAGTGACAACATAAGATAAAAAGTCAGAAAGAAAAAAAAAGAAAAGAAAAGAAAAGCTAGGAAGATTCCAAGACCCACTTTGATTCACCACACAGTACTACCATTTCTTGGCATTCCCAGCCCACCTCACCCTACTTCCAAATACCCACTTCTTTCCCCACTCCCCCTACGTGATTAAGTCAGGAAGGCTCCTCCCTAGCATCACAAATGCCGCACCTTAAATACACTCTTAAGCAATGCAGTGTGTCCTTGGTGGAAGCTGTTGAGGCTAGACCCCAGGAGACTAGTGGCAGCAGGGAAGAGGTGGTGGATCGGCATTGTGGGATTCAGAGCCCCCAGAAGCAGCAAGCCAAGTTACCTGTGTGACCCTGGAACGTGGGTCTGAGGAGCCTGGTTTAGCCAAACACAGGGATGATTCAACAAGATTATAGGAGTTTAAGCTAAGGTGACTCCAGGGAAAACAGAAGTTTATGTCTTCTGGACAGTAGGAAAGCCACCTCTGAGAACTAAAAGTGGGAAGCAGCAACATAGAGTGGCTTTTCAAGAAATAAACAGGTGAAGTGCTTCTGTTCAGGCCTGAGAGGGGCTGGCTTCAGATCTGGGGAATTTGATGAGAACCTGAAGCAAACCTCTGCCTCATCCCACACCATTCCCTGTATCTACCTGCTAGCAAGGTATCCTGAGCTTCTGCTGTCCTCAGACCAGAAGACAATTTGGGCACTTCTGTGACTGAGTCACAGGTGACAGGAAAAGTCTTTGTCCACCTCTGACTTCCATCTGTCCTGCTTTGGTATAAAACAGTCAGACCCTGTGCCTGAACCCCGATCCCTACCTCATGTCCCCACTGCAGAGAATGAAGCTACCTCACCCTGCAGACAGTTTGTGCTGACCTCCTCCTTGCCATCCCCTATCTGGTCCACTTCTGTTCACAGGTCCCTGAAGCTGTGGGCTTCTTGGCTGTGGATACTCTTGTCTCCCCACCTAGCCTGCAAGTGAATTACGTGCCAGGTGAGGTAGGATGAATGGAGAGGATCTGCTACGATTTGAATGTGTCCCCCAAATTTCACGTGTTGGAAATTCAATCCTCAATGCAACAATGTTGGGGCATGTTTAGGTTCCAAGGGCTCCATCCTCATGAATGGATTAATGCCACTATAAAAAGGGCCTGAGACAGCAAATTTGACCTCTTGCTCCTTCTAACCCTCATTGCCCTTCTGCCATGGGATGACATATTGGGAAGGCCTTTGCCAGATGCCAACATCTCATCTTGGAATTTGCAGACTCTAGAACCATGATACAATAAATTTCTCTTCAATGTAAATTACCCCCCTTAGGTATTCTGTACTAGCAGCACAAAATGGACTAACACGAGATCCTTGTGGGATCTTCTTGGAATCTCTTTTGCTTAGTTCCAACAGTGCAAGTCAGCCAGGAGCCTGGGGATCTAAGACTTTGAACAAAAGGCAGACTGATAAACCCTTCTCTATGTCCAACTGGCAATGAGGGCAGGAGAGGAACCACACGGTTCCATGGTATCTGGAGAAAATTCATTAGCAAACAGCATTTTCCCCAAACAAAGGTAATCAGTTACCTTGTGCTCCATGAGGTATATTTTTAAAAGGGATGGGGGCGGGGATTGAATTAGAACCCAGGACTTGGTCATAGGAAAAACAGCAGCCACCTGTTGTCCCCACATATAGGCAGTCATCCAGATCCATTCAGGACCCTCAGTTTCTTAGGTGGGATGATTTCTGAGGTCTGTCTTCTCCATCTGCATTGTGTGGCCAGATGAAAAGCAGGACTTTTCAAACTTGAACGTGCATACAAATCACCCAGATTTTGGGTGGGGTCTGAGAAGACACATTTCTAACAAGCTCCAGGTGATGTCAGTGCTGCTGGTCCATGGACCACACACTTTGATCACATTGTCTATTCCAGGCCTCTGCCTCCCCATCATTTTGAGAACCAGTTCCATGCTCTAGAGCCCCTTACCTATTCCAAGGTGCTCTTTGTAAGAAAGTGTCCATTCATTATACCAGCATTTATTAAACACCTGCTATGCTGAGCCCTGGGAGAGAGATGAAAAGGATGGAGTCTGTCCCTGCCTTCATGGGGCTCATGCTCTGTCAGGGAAGACATACAGGAAGAGTGATCACAAGCATAATTCTGAATATTGCCCTGGAACATAAAGCAGAGCTAGATAACCCAGCCCAGGCAACCACAGAGGACCTCCAGGAGGAAATGACATTTCTACTGGGGCTTGGAGGATGAATAGGAGTTAATTAGCTACTGAGGAAGATGAGCACTCCAGGCAGGCTGATCAGCAAGTGCTAAATTGAGAGGCAAGCCTGAGGCTGGAATAATGGAAGAAACATACACAGGCTAAGGTAGAAAGAACATCTTTGGCTACCTTTATGACTTATCACAAATACCACAAAATTAATAGTGAAGAATACGATGATAACAGTAGACGATTAACAATAAATACAATGATAGGAATCATCACTTATTTTTGTGTATGTTTCTGTCTTCCCCTCCCAACTAGATAATCAATTCCTGCAGGAAGGGATAATACATTATCTTTTATTCATCCTTTCAAGAATAATTTATTTAGCAACAACTGTGTGTCAGACATTGTGCTCATCATTAGGTATATGCCATTATAAACAAGAAGCAATGTGAATTCTGGGAAAACTAAATATGGAAACAGATCATTACAATAAACCTAATTCACGTTCCAATGGAGCAGTACTCAACAGCTCTAATCAAAAGGCGCAGAGGAGTGCAGTTTGCCCCTAGCAGTGTTTGTGTGCCTTTTCAACTTGATGAAATCTATGTCCCTTTCATCAATTAAAATGAACTTACTTTCCTTTCATTTTTTTATTAGAAGATTCCCAAAGAGATAAAATGTTCTTATTACTTCTTTCTTACTGTCCAGCTTTTCATTAACGGATATTTCAGCGAATGTCTCATGATGCCACAGGCGGTTTCAATAAAGAAGTAGGCTGTGCAGAACAGAGTTAACCAGATATTATCTAAGTTGTACATTTCGCTTTTTTTTTTTAATGCAGGAAGCTTGACAGGGGATAGAAAATTTGTTTTAAAATTAGATTCTTCAGAGCTTTCCATTTTTTCCCCAATGACTCTGTTAATCTTTTTAAAAACATATAGAGGGATAAAGTGATGAAAGGGTCAGCCGTTACAGCCAGGATAGCTTTTTAATAATGTTAAATTGGAAGTGTTATAGGGCTCCTGGTTCTGCCCAGTGCAGTGTTCATCATCAGCTTGGATCCTAATCTGAAAGCATCCAAATCTTTCCCTTGAGGTCAATGAGAAGGTGGTAGGGGACCCTTCAATGGGGCAAGACCTTGCTTTTGGACCCAAGGACTTGTTTAGGGGGGATCACACATCCTCAGGCAACACAGAAGTTGGAGGAGCCCAGCTTCAATCCAAGTCAAAGCCTTTCACAGGAAAATGGGCTACAGAATCTAGGCCCACCTCAAAAGTCCACAGGCTGGTTTAAGATGCCAAAGGAAAGACCTACCCCAGAGCCAGGGATTGGTCAGGTATTTGATCAAAGTAAAGTTGGCAAGGAACAAGTCAAATGACAGGTGGGCATTCACAACTCACCTCAATAGACCGACAGCCATGTGAAGGTGCTGACCTGGCTTATAGAGACAAGATTGAGACAGAAAGAAAAATAACTTTTACTTTCCAAAGAACCAGAATATGGCCCTTTTCCTTATGGTTCCATTGTCATAGTATGAGCAGGACAGGAAACATAGGGGCACATTACAGAGGGGTTGGCCCCAGAACATACAAAGTCAGGCAGAGACACGAAGTCACAGGTCTTCGGAAAGATAGAGGTCATCCCCAAACATGCTGTAGAGCATGTTGAAGAAAAACAAGACCTTATTTGCATTATAAGTGCTAAGCAATCTGCACCCAAAGTGAATTTTTTTTAACAATGAGTGATGTCAAGACTAAGAATATTTCTACAACTTGGCAGGGTATGGTGGCTTATACCTGTAATCCTAGCACTTTGGGAGGCTGATGTGGGCAGATTGCTGGAGCTCAGGAGTTTGAGACAAGCCTGGGCAATATAGTGAGACCTCATCTCTAAAAGAAAATAATAACTTAAAAAATAAAAAAGAATACTTCATAACTCATACATGGGGCCTTAAACAAGGAATGATGTATCAGAACAGATGACATGAAAAGAACTGTATGGCACACAGAGGAAGGTCAAATAGCAAAAATTCTGATCAAGAAGTGAAAATCAGAACAAACATTTCTTAAGAACATTGGGTCAAGGATTTTCACCAATTCTTTTAGTAAAAAGGAAATTAAAAATAAATATTAGGGGCCGAATACTAATTATTGGTTGTTGAACAGAGTTATTTTGAATGAATTTTTCTGCTTTATATAATTCTAACTTCATAGTGTAAGCTCACTGATGCAGAATCAACTATTTGGTTACATTTATGTAGCCTTGAGTTAAATAATCTCTCCATGTTTTGTTATAAAATAGATATTTATGTCATGTAGACTCCTGATGATGATTGCAATCAAGCGTCTGGTAACTATGGGTAATCAGATAAGAAAAGTAGCTCTTCTTATAGATGGCTACTGTAGTAAGACATATTCCTGGCTGGGAGAGTTATTCGTTACAAAATGATGCTCATAGCTTGGACTTGTGTTAACTTGAACTCTTCTAAGTAATAGAAAGCCAATTTTTATGAATGATTGAAACAAAGTATTTGTTTGTATGGGAGACGGCAAATTAGAGACACTACAGGAAGTTAAAGCCTATGGTTGAGGGTAATGTGTCTACTCCCACAGAACTGAGGATTCTATGCTCACAAATCAACCAAAATCCAAGAGACTGTGTCACAGCCGGGAATACCTGGGAAACGAACGGGAGGTATTCTTATATCTGAAAGTTTGTATCCTTTGACCAACATCTCATTTTCCCATCCCCGAGCTTCTGGCAGTCGCCATTCTACTCTCTGTTTCTATGAGTTTGACTTTTTTTAGATTCCACGTATAAGTGAGATTATGCAGTATTTGTCTTTTTCTGTATAGTCTTACTTCATTTAGCATAATGTACCACAGTTTCTCATCCATGTTGTCACAAATGGCAGGATTTTATTCCTTGTTATGGCTGAATAGTATTCTACTGTGTATATATACCACATTTGCTTTATCCATTCATCTGTTGTTGGACACTTAGGTTGATTCCATGTGTTGGCTATTGTAAATAATGCTGCAATGAACATGAGACTACAGATCTCTCTTCGACATACTGATTTCATTTCCTTTGTATATATACCTGGAATATATACAAAGGGTTATAGGGTTATATGGGTTACATATCAGTTCTATTTTTAGTTTTTTTGAGAAACCATCATGTCAGCTGTGGTGGAAATTTCCACCAACCCACCAACAGTGTACAAGGGTTCCATTTTCTCCACATCCTCACCAACACTTATCTCTCTTTCTCTCTCTTTTTATAATAGTGCATAAGGTGATATCTCATTGTAGTTTTGACTCACATTTCACTCATGATTAGTGATGCTGAGCACCCTTTCAGGTGTCTGTTGGCTTTTTGTATGTCTTATGTGGAGAAATGTCTATTCAGGTCCTTTGCTCATTTTTTAATTGAGTTATTTGATTTTTTTTGTTTTACTGTTGAGTTGTATGAGTTCCTTTTATATTTTGGATACCAGCTTTTTATCAGATGTATGATTTACTAATATTTTATCTCATTCCATAGTAACCTTTTCATAGTGTTGACTGTTTCCTTTGCTGTACAGAAACTTCTTAGTTTGATGTAGTCCTCTTGTTTATTTTTTATTTTGTTGCCTGTGCTTTTGGTATCATATCCGAAAAACAACAACAACAACAACAATGAAACACTGCCAAGACCAATGTCAAGGAGTTTTTTTTCCTGTTTTCTTCTAGGTGTTTTATGGTTTCAGGTCTTATATTTAATGAAGTTTATATTCCTTTTTTAGTTAATTTTTGCATACAGTGCATGATAAGCGTGCAATTTCATTATTTTGCATGTGAATACCCAATTTTCTCAACACCATTTATGGAAGAGACTGCCCTTTCTTGATTGTGTTTTCTTAGCACCTTTGTCAAAGATTAATTGACTATATATGCATGGGTTTATTTCTGGGATCTCTTCTACGTTTCATTGGTCTGTGTGTCTGTTTTTATGCTAGTAACATACTGTTTGGATTACTATAGCTTTATAACATAGTTTGAAACCAGGAAGCGTGATGCCTCCAGCTTTGTTCTTCTCTCTCAAGATTGTTTTGGCAATTTGGGTCTTTTGTGTTTCCATATGAATTTTAGGATCATTTATTCTATTTCTTTGAAAAATGACTTTGGGATTCCTTGAATCTATAGATCACTTTGGGTAGTATGAACATTTTGACAATATTAATTATTCAATCCATAAACAAGGGATACCTATAAAACATATTTTAAAGCTTCTATGACTAAAGCAGAGTAGCATCAGTTCATGAATAGACAAAATATTCAACAGATTGGAAATTAAAGAAATTGATTCTACTGCATATAGAAATTTATCATGTAATTAAAAGGAGCATCACAAATCCGTGAGGAAAAGATGGAGATTGTCATTTCTCCATAAATTTTATTTTACACAGTCTCAAACTTACAGAGAATTTGCAAGTACAGTACAAAGAACCTTTTATTCCCCTGAAGCATTTGAGAATAAGTTGTTGACATTATGTTCTATCACTACCCCCAGTACTTTAGTGTGTATTTTCTATGAACAAAGTCATTCTCCTACATAACTACAATATGGCCCTCAAAGTCAGAAAATTAACAGTGAATTATAACTACCAACTAATCCTCCTATCTCATTCAATCTTTGCCAATTGTGTCAATAATACCTTTTCTAGCAAAAGAATCCAGTCCTGGATCACATGTTGCCTTTAGTTGTGCAGTCTCTGTAGACTCCTTTAATTTAGAATAATTCTCAATCTTGCCTTGACTTTTCATGACCTTGACACTTTAGACGAATTTTGTATAATTACAAGACATTTTGTAGAATGTCCTTTAATTTGGGTTTGTCTGATGTTTCCTTGTTATTAGATTCCTAATGTGTATCTTTGGCAGAAATATTATAGAGGCACATTTGTGTTCTCCTAATTGCCTCCTATTCTGTGGTGCACAATTTTAATTTGTCCCATTACTGGTGATGTTAATTTTGATTTCTTGGTTATAGTGGTATCTGCCAGGCTTCTACTATAAAGTTACGCTTTTTACTTTTGTAGTAATTATTTTGTGGAAAAGTACTTTGAGACTATGTAAATACCTTGGTCTTCATCAAACCTTCAATGTATTCACCTATTTATATAAGTATTAACTCACAGATTCTTATCTTATTCAATGGGTTATAATCCATTGCTAACTTTATTTATTTTCATACTCAAATTATCTGCGAGTTAGCCAGTGGGTATCCCTTCAAGATGACTTCTCTGTGTCTAAAATTTCCCTCAAAACGTAGTATTTAATAAATGGTATCAAAATAACTGTATAGCCATAAATAAAAAGATAAAATTGGATCCATTCTTCACATTGTACACCAGGATACATTCCAAATAGATCTGGAATTTAAATGTAAAACAATGAAACATGATGAATGAAATGCTACATAAACTGAGAGTGGGAAAAACTTCCTTAACACTGACTCAAATGCAGAAGTATCAAAAGAAAAGATGAACAAATGTGATCAACCTCGCTCTTGTGGTGTTCACATGATGTCCAGGATCCTTTACCTGGCTTCAAGGCATCCTGTGAGCTGACTTTAGTCTCGCCTGCTTTCAGCAGCACTCCCAATAATTCCACAACATAGATCCTCTTGGGCAAGCCTCCTCAAGTTCACCCAGGCCCATTCCAGCCTCTGCATATTTTCCAGGAACAAGGAGAGAGCCCTTCCCAGAACCCAAGCAGCTGGCACCCTCATCTCTGACTTCCCAGCCTCCAGAACTGTGAGAAACAGACTTCCATTGTTTAAGCCACCCAGACTGTGGCATTTTGTTATGGCAGCCTGAGCAGAAGAAACACAGAATGGCAGGCTCTTTTTCTCTTCTACTCTTAGTCCTCCTCAGGCTACATTTTTTTAAATTTTTTAAATTTTGTTTACTTTTTCTGCTCATGTACCCTTTCTGAGTCACTTTGCTAAAGACTCCTGTGCCATCTCTGTTACTTCTGCATGATTTCTTCCTTCTTGTTTCCCTGGTCACATGGTTTCCCAATTTCCCAAGCCTAGCTACTAAGCTACTTTGGTGAAGCCTTTCATGTTACTGGGAATGTTGCCTTTTCTCTCTCAGTAAATCAAATGACCCATTAGCCAGTCCTTGAAATACCTTATGCCCATAAAAAATCTACAGTGGAAATGTCTTCAAATTTTACTGTGATTTCTCTAATAGATAGTCTTGAGTTTAGGTAGTTGGGGGTGGGGCGGATATTTTAAAATTGGAAAATTTTAGCTAAAGGATTTTTAAAAGGAAGCCGGCAGAGTTCAACTAAGTCCTTTACACACTTTTTGAAAGAAGCGATGTGACAAAGCCTATGGTCTCACTTTGGTTTCTTGTGTGTTACTTGGAAAATTGCTAAAACAATGGATTTTTAACATTCTTACTATACACAAAAAGAATGATAAGTTGGGGAGGTGATGGATATGTTAATAGGCTTAATAGAATCTTTCTATTCTACAATGTATACATAGATCAAAACACCACATTGTACTCCATAAACATATACAATTATTATTTGTCAATTAAAAATAAGTGAATAAATATTATCGGTTTTAAAAAAATGTTCTGTATGCTATAACAACTTTTTCACAGCTATCTGGCCACGTAGAGTAAAACTATGATTATGCTAAGGATTCCAAGATTCTCTGAACTCCTAGGGTGCTTTCTAAATTGTCTAACAGAAAAAAGATAAAATTATGCTCACTATAGAGACCCAACCAAATGCAGTGTGTAGACTTATTTGGATCCTGATTAGAGGAAACCAACTGTATTTTGGGAACAGCTGAGGAAACTTGAATATGGGCTAGATGACATTAAGAAATTATTGTTCATATTGATATATGTCATAACAGCATGGTGGTTATATTAGAAATGTCCTTGTCAAATAGAGATGCATACTTAAGTATTAGAGGATGAAATGACACAGTGTTTGAGTTTTGGTGTAAAGCACTCTAGGAAAAAAAATAGTGGTGGCTTGTGGATAAAACAAAACTGGCAAAACAGTGACAGGTGTTGAAGCTGAGTGAGAGGTGCATGGGGGATTTATTATATTATTCTTTCTACTTGTATGAATTTATGAAAATTTTCAGAATAAAATGTTTTAATAGTGTATTGACTATAATTTTATTAAACATATTTTACTATGCTCAAATGATTTGAAAGTTGGTAACCAGTTGGTAACTTTGTGCAACTAGGATGAGTAATAGAGGATTTGCTATAGTCTAAAGAAAATAAAGTTTTTGCATATTTCTTACTCTGGTGAATCATTCAGTTTATTTTTTCTCCACCTGGAAATTCCCTGGAAAAAATACAAATAAACCTTTCTACCTCCTCAAGACACATGAAAATTTAACACCTTTTAATCTTTAGAGGACTAGTGATGTGAGTCACAGAGCTGGTAAAGATCTTTGGAGCCATTTGTACAACCCCTCTGTTACCTCCCTCCAGCAGCCTACCTAAAGCCTTGGAGGCAAAGAACAAGGTCAGCAGCAGGCAGGCTCAAACAGTGAGGGAATAGAATACCCAGAGGTCTCAAAATAGGAACAGGAAGTAATGTCATCTCTAAAATTTCCTTCTGTTAACAACAGCACCCATTTGTACAGCCAAGATGAGAACTCAGAACTCCTGGCTAAGAAAAGCAAGTATAAAAAAGCTCAAATATTGTGAAGTCACATTTTATGTGATGTAGCTCCTGTTTGTATAGTACTCTGCTATATGTGGGACATTTACTGGTAAATACCAGGTAGCAGAACATTTTCAATGTCCAAAAAGCACTACTCAGAGTTGGTGTTGCAAATAGAAATTGACCTGCTGAAATCAGGTTGGGTGCTATTTTGCAAAAACTGTGCTTTCTTGGCATTCAAGTGAAGTCATTTCATCAAGTGCTGAGATTTTAGGGAAATCCCAGTAATTTTCAGTCATAATATTCACTGTAGAACTAGAAAAATGGTCATTTATTGCAAAGTGCTACAATGAAAAAAATATTATTTGAGGTATAATTTCCATGGTTAATTATCTAAGTAATTGAGGTTAGAACAAGTTGTTTCTCTACATTACCAACATACCAATGCCTTATGTAAAACTCAGGTTTGGAATGTAAGGAACTAAAAGGCAACTCATCTGCCCTATCCTTCTGCAAAACAAAACAAAACAAAACAAAAACAAAAACAAATGTAGGACCGGCCTCCTCTCCTAATGTGATATTTAGGAGTCATATCCTAAACTCCACCATTTCCTGGAAGTCTGTTCTTTACTTTAGATCACAGTTGATTTAGCTATGATGTGAATATGAACTAGTATTAGGTTGGTGCAAACATAATTGTGTTTTTTGCCATTAAAAGTAATGGTAAAAAACCATTGGCCAGGTGCCATTACTCACACCTGTAATCCTAGCACTTTGGGAGGCCGAGGTGGGCCGAACGCCTGAGGTCAGGAGTTCAGGACCAGCCTGGCCAACATGGCAAAATCCTGTCTCTATTAAAAATACAAAAATTAGCCAGTTGTGGTGGGGGGCTCCTGTAATCCCAGCTACTCGGGAGGCTGAGGCAGGAGAATCGCTTGAACCTGGGAGGCGGACTTTGCAGTGAGCCAAGATCAAGCCATTGAACTCCAGCCTGGGCAACAAGAGCAAAACTTCGTCTCAAAAAAGAAAAGAAAAGAAAAGAAAAAAGAAACCACAATTACATACCTTTGGACCAGCTAAAATAGTCACTGTCCCTATCTTTGGAGGAAGAATAACTTTCTACCTACATTAAAGGAATAAGACAACTGATTGCTTATTTGGGTACTGACTGTACATCCAGTTCTGTGTCACATGTCCTTGGAGATGTAGGGAAAATATTAGAGAGCCTTTGCCCTAAAGAGGGTTGCCATATTGAGCAAATAAAAATATAGATGCCCAGTTAAATTTGAATTTCAGATAATCAATGAATAAAATTTTAAGATATATTTTCCCATGCAACATTTGCCACATACTCATACTAAAAAAATTATTTAATGTCTCTCTGAAATTCAAATTTAGGTAGATGTCCTGTATTTTTTCTGGCAACCCAGTCTCCCAAAAATATTTATTTCTGGTTCAGGAAGAGAAATCAACACATGGAAATCAATTTGAGAGTAATAAGGAGTAGAATATAATCAAATGTTATATTATGGGGCACAAAAAAGGCGAAGTGTTAACAAAAGTGGAACTCCTCCAACAGGCAATATGCTACTCAAGGAACTATGTCTTTTGGGATTTTTCCTAAGTCCCCAGACCTTAGCACAGTGGCAGTGGTGTTTAATGGATCCTTAATGTGTTTAATAAATGAGCAAATAAATAATACATCAGTCAGTGTGAGAGGATTTGAGGTGGGTCTTGAAGGAAGATGAAGATATGTATATATAAAGAATAGCAGAGAAAAGGAAAGGACATAGCTGTGTTGGCAGGAGACTGGGAAGAAGCAGCTGTCACAAAGGAAAGTTTCTATAGCAGTGGTTCTCAAAATTTTTTCTAACTGAGAATGACTTAAGCGGAGCAAAAGATTCCACAGCTGCTCATTCTACTTGTTGCACTTTCCAGTAGAAAAAAAATAACTAAAGAAACAAAATTATCTAAAAGTCTACAGAATTGCATGTGATGCTCCTAGAAAGACTGATGTGAAGATTACATTTTTAAGTCAGTTTTTACCTCTTTAGGGGAGTTCTTGTTACCCACTAGTGGCTTAGGAACTATATTTTTAGAAATATTAGACTAGAATGTAGGTGTTAAGTTTCTTGAGATAGAAAATGAAAAGTAAGAAGGCAAATACTAAGTCCTCAACATTTTTTTTTTTTTTTTGAGACAGAGTCTAGCTCTGTCACCCAGACTAGACTGCAGTGGCAGGATCTCAGCTCACTGCAGCCTCTGGTTCAAGTGGTTCTCCTGCCTCAGCCTCCCGAGTAGTTGGGACTACAGGCTGCAGCACCACACCTGGCTAATTTTTGTATTTTTAGTAGAGATAGGGCTTCACCATGTTGGCCAGGCTGATCTTGAACTTCTGGCCTTCAAGTGATCCCCCTACCTCGGCATCCCAAAGTCTTGGGATTACAGGCATGAGCCACCACACGTGGTCGACATTTTGAAATGCAAGTATTAATATGAAGTGCATATACTCTGGCCTGGCAGAGTTTAAAGGATTTTTTTTTAAGTCGTTTAAAGCCACCTGGGACGAAGAAGGAACAAGACCTAAATTCTAGAATTGCTTCAGGGTAGATCAGGTTGAGACCTCAGTATAATTGACATTTGGACAGGATAATTATTTGTTGTGGGGGGCCACCCTGTGCATTATAGGATGATTAGCAGCATCACAGCTTTTTATCCAGTTTCTATGGTTTGAGCATTTGGATCCTTCCAAAATTTATGTTGAAACTTAGTCTCCAGTTGAATAATATTAAGAGATAGGAACTTTAGGAAGTGACTAAGTCATGAGGACTCCTCTCTTGTGAATGAGATTGAAGCCTTTATGAAAGAGGTTTCATACAACGTTCATCCCCCTCTTTGTCCTTCCGCCTTCCACAAAGTGAGCACATAATGTCTGCCTCTTCTACCATATGAGAACATAGCAAGAAGGCCTTCACCAGACACTGAACCTCCTGGTGCTTTGACTTTCTAGCCTCCAGAACTGTGAGAAACAAATTTCTGTTCTTGATTAATTACCTAGTCTCTGTTTTTTTGTTATAGCAGCACAAACAGACTAAGACACCACTAGGCGCCAGTAGTACTCCCTCCCCTATTTGTTTGTGACAAATAAAAATGTCTGCAGACATTGCCAAATGTCCCTGGGGGACAAAATCACCCCCTATTGAGAACCACTGCTCTAGATGAAAGCACCCTGTACCAATTGAATTACATGACTAAGAAGTCTCTACTGTAATTATTTTTCTATCCAATTGAGGCAAATAAGGGACAATTTGGGCAAATAGAGCCTGTGAATTTGAGAAATTTGTCTCAAAGATAAATAAAAGTCCTGCCAAACATGAATACCAGATGATGAAAAGGCGAATTATGACCTATATCCATTCAGATCACACACATTTACTTCAAAGGTCCAGACTTCAGTGGTCCTGGGTCAAGCTCAGTTAGATTTCCTTATTGAAATAAGTGCACTTGAGAATGAAAGGCAAATAATTATCAGCTAATTACAGGGATGACTACCTTTAATGTATGCTTCTGCATCTACAATGTTGGGTAGAAGAAAAATTACCCAAAATAAAGAAAAAGGAGAAAAACCTTTGGAAATCTGGGATCTTTCCTGAGAGGCAATTCTCCTCAAAAAATAAATGTTATGCTGTAACAGTTCAAAACCCCTCTGGAAATTTGCACATCCAATATCATTCTACCAAAAGATGTAGGTTTCATATTGCTTGCCTTTTGCTATATTATACTAGAGACATCATTTCATCATTTTCAGAAACAATTACTGCTTCCAACTAATATTAGGGAGCTCATAAATCTCTCCCTATGGGAGAGATAGGATACATTTTTCCATATGATAATGATTCTATTTTTCCTATTATGAACTTAGTGACTGACTTTAAATAAATTCTTATTTTTCCTGATAATTTTTAAAGTGAAATTTAGTATGGGATTTAAAAATATGGATAAGGCCGAGTGCAGTGGCTCATGCCTGTAATCCCAGCACTTTGGGAGGCTGAGGCAGGTGGATCCCCTGAGGTCAGGAGCTCCAGACCAGGCTGGTCAACATGGTGAGACCCCATCTCTACTAAAAATACAAAAACTTAGCTGGGCGTGGAGGCACATACCTGCAATCCCAGCTACTCAGGACGCTGAGGCAGGAGAATAGCTTGAACCTGGGAGGCGGAGCTTGCAGTGAGCCGAGATCTCACCACTGCACTCCAGCCTGGGCAACAGAGTGAGACTCCATCTCAAAATAATCAAATGAATAAATATAATAAATTTTAAAAAATGGATAAAAAGAATCCATATTTTGAAGGCCCACTGTTATAGGGGAATTATTAACCAAATATTAATGAAAACAGTCTTAGTCTTGTGTTAAAAAATAATAATAAAGCACTGAATAAAAGTTTTGGAACTCCAAGTGATAAGTATCCGTCAAAAGGAATTTTCGATAAAGTCCCTTAATTTCCTACTCGGTCACATATTGTGTGATCCCTTTTATATAAAATATTCAAAATAGGTAAATCCATAAAGACAGAAAGCTGAGTGGTAGTTATCAGGGGCTGAGGGACGGGTAAATGGAAGATTAACTGCTCAATGGGCATGGAGTTTCTTTCCCTTTGGGGTGATGAAACGTTTTGGAAACAGATTGATGTGGTGGTTGCGCAACATTGTGATACACCAAATGCCACCAAATGTATGCTTCAAAGTGGTTAATTTTTATGTTATGTGAATGTCACCTCTATATAGAAAATAAAAATTAACAATACTTTCTAAATGGTGTTTGTTTTATATATATATACAGATTTCCATAAATTATATATATAAACAAAAATTTACATATAAACATTTTTTAATTGTATAACCAAGTTAACAAGAAAGTGATAGAAATCATAAGGGGCTCAATATAAGAAGCAGATGGAAATACAAGTGGTTATATGAAACTACAGTTATCCTGGAGCCTTTGATGATTTCCCTAACCAAGGGAATTAGACTTTAAGGGCAGAACTAGGACCAGGGGAAACATTTGGGCCACATGGCATGAAATGTTCTGAGACTAAAAATGAAGTTCAAACACTGAAAGGAATAAGTTGATGAAAGTGTTCATTGGACACAAGCCACCTGTCCAGACGGGAGGAAAAAAAGGAACATATTTTGGCCTGGGATCTGGATTTGAAAAAAAAAAAAAAAATTTTCTTCCCTGTAACAGCAAATTACAATGAATGATAGAAATAGGTGGGGAAAAGTAACAGTTAAAGACTTAAAAGACTTCTAATGAAAAAGGATAAATACTTATATTAAACTACTAAATAAAATTAAACAAAATTATCAAAACTTAAGGAGTTGAAATCGTAAAGTTTAGTATGTGGGAAGTAAAAAGGAAAAGAACTAAAATATATAAAAGTGATTTGAAAAGCAAAAGGTCACATAAAATTAAAAGATAAAAGGAAGGGTTTTTAGAAAGCATAGCCCTTAGTCAAAAAATAGAAAGAGAAAATAGGATAGTAATTCATAGAAAAATAATTTATAACAAGTTAAACAAACTAATAGTGTACATAACCAACACAGAAATGCCAAGTTACTATTAGCTTTCAAATAAAATAAATTTATACACAACCATAGTAAGGAAAAATAACAGCTATACAACTAATAGCAAAGTTGGTGACAGTTCCTAGAAAATGGTAGGCAGTGGCCATGTCCCATGTAAGGGCCTGGGCAGACAGAGGCCCTCAACAGAGGCCAGGGTGGCAGGATCCCAATTCCAGAGGTCAAAGCCCTGCCCTTTGGCTATTTATAAGATTACTTGAAATCCAAGACACTCCCTCAGTACAAACACATATGTAGAGACACTATGATACTAGGGATAGAGGTTTCTCTGAGATCAGACAACTGACAAATGAGAGAGCTGTCACTTCACCTCTGGTCTTCTGAGTCAAGAACATAGATTTCTGTCACTTCCCCGAATTCTCAACTTTAAGACGACAAACAGTGAAGCAATTAAACACACAATACCATGTGTTGGCTTTTACGATTTTATTTTCCATTTATTTTCTTGGCTTTGGAATCTCAAAAATGTTATGTCTAGTTAGAAGAATGAATTGCGTAAGGCAAATAAAAATCCTTCTGCTCATACTAAAGAGAACAGAGCTGGGTGACATTACTCAGAGGGAGGGGGAGAGGGACCCAGGGACCCAGGGGCCAAAGAGTACAAGTGGAAAACAATAGAGTCCACCTGGGACCCCAGCAGGAGCAGATAATGCCTGTGCTCCACCAAGGACGATTAACCATCCTCAAAATCGGAAAACTAAGAATTTCACACTGCAGTGAAATTTTCAGAAAGCTAAGATTATGCTAGTTGGGAACCATCACCTAGTCTGAGATTATAACCTCATGCTTTTTTGGTATTAACATGATTTTTCTGTTATAAAATGATAACAAAAGTTGTCTCTCACATCTGTTTATTTGGAAAAATTAAAATTTGGCAACCTTAAACCAGTCAATCAATTGATTATTACTATTATTTTTAGGAAAATCGTATCAGTCTGAGAAATGGGAAGGTCTGAGTATTCTGCTTTTGCAGACAAAAATGGCAAACCTTAATAAGAGGGTGCGAGCAGCCACGATGTGTATGTGTGAGTCTGCATGAGAGAAAAAGCTAGACACACACACACACACACACACACACACACACACGAGAGACAGAGAGAAAAACACGGAAGGCCACTGCAGAAGGCGGGAGTTTTGGAGAGGCATTCCGAGAACGAGGAAGGAAGAGACTGAGATGGATGAGAGTCAGTGCCTTGTCTCCGTTGTCTCAATATGGTGCTTTCCTTAGCCTGGGTTGTCCTGAAAATCAGAGCCTGGGACAAGGGTACTCATGCAGGTAGTTGATTTAGGGGAGTGATTCCAGGGAACAGTAATGGAGGCTGGGAAAAGGGAAACAGGGAGGTGCAACACACATGGGGGCACCTGGCGTTTAAACTCACTGGGACCTTTTGGGGAGCGTTAGAGAACACACCTCAGAATTGTCTGCCAGTGGCACAGAAGTCGGGAGCATTTATCACATTCCCCATATCTCAAGGGTTGCCCCGTGGGCTGCTAACTCCCCCACACTTCCAACTTACGCCTATATGAGTACCAAGAGAGCTTCTGCATGTCTCCCAGGTAATGATGTCAGAGGAACCTGGGAGCAGAAAGTGAGAAGTACAAGATGCAGTTGAGATGAGGTGCTGCAAGGTTATATAATGTCTGTGCAGAACTGGTTGCCACTTCTATGGCTGGGGTAATAGGTGGGCTAAGGGATGTCACATGCCCCTGAGTGTCTTAGCCAGTTTTTTTTTTTTTTTTTTTTTTTGTCAAGTAGTAGGATCCAGAAGCAGTTGTTTCATCATAAGAAACAAAAGCTTTCAGGTGAAATATCAGTCAGATGTGTTGTTTTTCTCTTTAGCCTGTAGCAACTGTGGCCTCATCTTAGTGACAGCTTTGGCAGACAGACATTCTTCTAACATGCTGTGCACCTAAGCATAGCTAAGACTATAGCTGATGTCTCAAAATATCTCACTTCCCAAAGTCCCTAATGTCCTCTCACATTTACACAGCAGTTATAGTGACCTGTTCTTTGCATAATTACTTAATAATTCTGTCTCAAGTGTTACTGCAATGGGACTCCTTAAATTCTGCATAATCCAGACTGGCTCAATCCCAGCCTAGGACAGGCTTGAATTGCCACATTTGACCAGCCCTACTAAAGTTACAGAACATTTTCACATGATATTTCTCCTTTGGCCTACACATCAGTGCTGCAGGGATAGGCTCAAATGGTAAAAGTGACGTCTACATTCCAGAGTTAGCATAACAAGCAAGCCATAGACTAGCCATAGAATGCTAGGATCTCTGACAGAGTTCTTTCCTCATTAACATTCTGTTTGTTGTCTGTAATAATTTGAGAACTGTTTTTAGGAGAAACTGGCCAGCCTTCTACAAATTAAAGCTGGGACCAGCTTCTGTCATAGTTGTTAATGTATCTCCCAGTGGTTCACTTGATATTCTTGATATTCAACTGAAATCAATTCTGCCTATCTTAAAAAAAGAAAGATCTTGTTGAAAAGTTTTGGGTTGTTGTCTCACAGAATCAGCAGGAAGGCTAAAGAACTAGATTAATGAATAAACAGGAACCAAAGTTACAGGATTGACTAGGTTCTCTCTTTTTTTTTTTTTACCAGAACATCACATAAGTTTATTTCAAATGTAACAGCAATGTTAAAATTGACGAGTTTAATTCTTAACTGCACCAAGTAAACTTAGCCATTTAAGTATTTTTTTAAGTTATTCCCTCCAAAAAACTGAGGGAGCTTTTCTTTTCCACCACCACACACACACCATGGTTTCCCAATAGTTCTCTTTTTGGAAGACTTTTCAACTGATGAGTAAACTGCTTTAGAGATATTTCAGAACTTCATTCCCCATATGAAAACTAATCTGGACAAACTATATATTGCATAGATTTCTCTACAGAGTTTTTGATTTAAAACCTTAATGTAGTTACCATACAGTGTAATTTTAACCTATTTGCTGCACAGTTAAAACTATTTGTCCTGAAAAATAAGATGGATATATCCCGTGATTTTCCAATTAACAGAATTGTTCTACCTCAAAGATAATTATTATCATATATCAAAATAACCAGCTCAACATGGGACATTACTTCAGTCTTTACTGACTCATAGGCATATGAAGTTGTGCCCAGCTTTTTACCTCTTCCACATTCTCCTCCTCCTCCATAAGTGGATGGAATGATTTAATATAAGTTTGATGTAGGACAATTAATCTTTTACAAACATTTACAATTTAGGTTAAGTCGCTGACTAGCGTGGAAAAAGAAACTCTATATATAATGATAGGGAGCCTACACACTCCATTCAAAATTTAATATTTTTCCCCCTTAAATTACATACACTTGTCATGAGGCAGCTATTCGGTTTTCAATAACCACATTTACGGATACATTCATAGAACTGATGAGATAGTCCAGGTGAAATGGTTATAGAGATAGAGGCAGTGTCGTCTCAGAAAACCATTTATATATCGAAGTCTATTTTGATATCTGGAAAGTTTACAAAAATGCTGCTGTATTCTTCAAACTAATTACTCCTTCTGTAACTCAAGCACTCTTCTCTTGGCAAGAGCAAGCTGAAGCTTATCCATGAAGATAAAGGTGCTTAATGCTAAACTTTTCTTCTAAGCTTAGATTTGGATTGTTTAAGAAAAGAATGCCCCCAAAAAACCAGCAAGGTCTTTCTACATTTTTACCATTTTGAGATTAGAACCCTATAAACTCATTCATCAACTCTCTTCTTTTTCTGTATTATTCTTGGCACTCAAAACTGTTGAAGTCTACTGCACTTTGTACTTTCACATTCTCAAATAAAAACTTAAGGTTATAAAGTGTGCATAAACATTTTATAAAATAATTTTTCATTTAACATATTTGGAGATGAGACTTTCATGCCATAATTTTACATAAGAGGATAAATATTATGAATGAAACTTCCTTTTAAAGTCAAATGACAGAAAGCTCAAGCCCTGTGCATTGTTTTAAAATCTAACTGAGAACATTTCTAAATATTGGAGATGGGACTACAAGAGGAAAACATGAATATTTTAGATGTCTCCCATCTTACAAAGTTATCAACCTGTCAAAGCTTCTCTCTATGTGCTGGAAAATGATCTGGCATAAACCAGTCCTCTCAGTGGAGGAGGTCACAGTGACATTTGTATTATTACACTTTACACTTCTACTTTTTCAAGAATAGAGGCAATATGTTGAACAATTACACCTGCCCCAAATCCTTAAACTCAATATCATAGGCACAGAATGTAAGCAAATCTGGGGTGTTCTCTAACAGATATGCAACAGCACAGCTATGTTAGTCTCAAAAATACTGTCTAGATATTTTTCCCTATAAAATCAAATGCTCAGTGGCCACTTTTAACAGCTGGCATTAGATGACATTAATTGCATTTATTGTGTCACCTAAGCTTCCTGTTAGGTATTTTTAAATATGTCCAAGAGAAAACACCTGCTTCAGGTTTATTTAGGGATAGTGACCTAGAAGGACATCAACTCCATTTTTAAGGTTAGACTATTGTCGGGTTTACTGAAGGAAAAGGAACAGGGGAAAATTAAATCACAACAAACATTTTTAGGTTAGTTAAGGGCCATATCTCTAGCTGGGATATAAAAACATTAATCTCAGCAGCCCATATTCTAAAAGTTAATGCCGCTAGTAACAATCAACAGCAGGAAAAACAAACCTGCTAACAACCAGCCCACTCATTAGCAAAAAAGCAGTTTAACTCAAATACTTAGACCAAAGTATAACACTACCTAAACCAAACTGCCCCACCTACTAGCAAGAAGAGAAGAAATAATTGCTTAAGTATCAAAATAAGCTTAGTATTTCTTACAAGGATAACGATGTTCCAACTCCCGAGAGAGTGCTCAGAAGGACTAAAGGTGGGGTGAAGGCAATGTCTAGGGATTAGTATCCCACAAATTCTGTAAAAACCCAAAGTACCATAAACACACTCAACTTGTCTATGAATTACAGAACAAGATATTGCTGCTACTTCTTTTTGTCTTTTGAAATATACAATATTTTGTAGGCCCTTCAATGTGAAAGCAGGACATTCAATTTGAAATTATTTGACAACTAAATTTTTAGGACCATCTAACTTTAACTGCAAAATTAAACAGATCTACCTTCTCCTTCCTTCAAACCATCTCAAAAAATAAGATAAAACAATCCAAGCATGATTTTTTTAAAGTACTTGAAAGTATTAAAACTCTTAAAGGAAAGGCAAGGAAAGGAAGAAGGAAAAACAAGAACAAGGAGGGAGAAAAGCTTTAAAAGAAAAGGTTAAAAGAAAAGGTGGGTTGGGGGAATCAATGGGCCTCTCTTTTATTTGGTCATACGGCTCCACTCATCCACAAGGCAGCGAGGTAGTGAAATTGTACCACATGCCCAGAAGAAAGAAAACACTGGAAACGGTCGATAAGCAGCACTTAAGAGTGCCACAGCTGTGCAAAAGGAATATTCCCTGGTTAGGGCTCCACCACTGGGCACTGACGGTCACCACTAGTGTCACCAGAATGAAGCCTAAACTGCTTTCATCACTGATTCTGAATTCAAAGACCATAATTTGACTGGGCTAGGGTCAAATGACCCATGACCTAGCTGCCAGTAGCTGTCTCCTACCATGTCATTTTATGAATTCCACGGCGGAATTCCAAATGTAAAAAGAGGCTTAGATCTTGTCCTAGACAGTCAATAGGAAGGATCATGTCCACTACATGATACATATCTAATACATTCAAAGTGCAAGAGAAAATAGAAAAGCATATACTTAAATGGTCCTGTTCCAAGTGTCATTACTACCTGTCCTCTGATTAAAGTGGAAATTAGTGCTACGTGGCCTATTCACTCATATCTCCATTCACATATTCATTTAGGCACCAAATGTTCATTGAGATTTCAGCTGCTTCCAGGCACTCTGAAGATACCAAGATGAATATGACATGGTCCTCCAGAGTGTTGTATTCCAATAGAGAAAACAGACATTAAATAAATAATTTTAATGCACTGTAGTAAGTCTTTATATACAGATTAATGCTAAGGACTGACCGCAGTGACACATGCCTGTAATCCCAGCATTTTGGTGGGGTGGATTGCTTGAGTTTAGGAGTTCAAGACTAGCCTGGTCAACATGGTGAAACTTCGTCTCTACAAAAAATACAAAAATTAGCCATGTGTGGTGGCACACACTTGTCATCCCTGCTACCCAGGAGGCTGAGGCAGGAGGATCACTTGAGTCTAGGAGGTGGAAGTTACAGTGAGCCATGATCATGCCACTACACTCCAGCCTGGGCAACAGAGGGAGACCCTGTCACACACACACACACACACACACACAAACACAAACTAAAAAAAAAAAAAAGAGAGAGACAGATTAGTGCTAAGGGGTGGTGTTGGCATGAAGTAGAAAGTAATTAACTTAAACCAAGGTGGGGTGCATTAGCCAGGGATGGCCATTCTGGGAATAAGCTATAGTAGTGGCAGATGAGGGTAAGCTGCAAGGTACCTGCATTAGGTAGAGATGAGTAACATAGTGTATCAGGGGCACAGAAAAGCAGATAGAGCTGAGGGTGAAGATGAAGGCCAGATCAAAGAAAGCCTTCCTGGTCATGCTGGGCACGAGCTTTGTCCTGCAGACAGTAGCAGTGCTGACATTGGGAGTGGGATGGTTAGTCCAAACTAAAGAAGGGGTGGGCTGGTGCATAGAGGCTGGTATATTCCTTGAGATAGGGCAGGGATTTCCAAAGGACAACCCCATAGGAAGGACAGAGAACCCAGATGACATGTCCAGAGCCACTGAGGCCCAGCAAGGTGAGGAAGGGTCATTTCAGCTAGACTAGGAAGTCTTGCTACACGTGCTAGTTCCAGGGATGGGGTCTCAGCCATTGGGCTGGAGTAAGAGCAGTGCCCACAGCTGGAAGGTGTGAAGTCACCAAGTTCCACCAGTTGGTAGCAGGTGGAAGGGAAGCATAGGACTGAAGCCTAGAGCCTGCAGCCTGGGGCTTAGAGCAGTGACTTGAGGGAGCCAGTACTTGACACCTGGAAGCTCAATTTATGAAACCTCTGGAGTAGACAAAGCAGGAGACCAGAAAGCTAGTGAGCTAAGTCTGCACAGATTATAGGGGGCCTCTTAAATGGGAAAACTTGCTGGCCCACAGTTTGTCTCTTAAAGTGATAGGTACAACAGAGTCTATAAAACATGGGTGAACAGGGCCGGATGCGGCGGCTCACACCTGTAATCCCAGCACTTTGGGAGGCTGAGGCAGGCGGATCATGAGGTCAGGAGATGGAGACAATCCCGGCCAACATGGTGAAACCCCATCTCTACTAAAAATACAAAAATTAGCTGGGGATGGTGGTGCATGCCTGTAATCTCAGCTACTCAGCAGGCTGAGGCAGGAGAATTGCTTGAACCAGGGAGTCGGAAGTTGCAGTGAGCCAAGATGGCGCCACTGCACTCCAGCCTGGTGACAGAGCGAGACTCCGTCTCAAAAACAAACAAACAAACAAACAAACAAACAAAACATGGGTGAACAGGCTAGATGGCCCAGGCCCAGCGTTGGAGGAAGCAACAGAGGTATTGGGCACATGTACCAATCTGAGCTAGTATAACTATCTTACAAGGTAAAACTGATTACAGAATGATGGAAAAAAAAAAAGGCAAAAACAAAAACAGAAAAAACACAGAGAGCTGGACCCAAGGCACATCTTGCAGAAGGTTGACTGAATTCTCAGCAACATCTGTTATTGAAACACAGCTCCTTAAATTCTCCACAGCCCAGGCTGGACTGGGCCTGACCATGGCAGTTCTATGGCCTTGCTGCAGGAAGAAGAAAGAAGGAGTGTGGGGACAAGGAGCTATGCATGACTTGGCAGACATGATTAGAAATGATGGAGATGGGAGAGTTCAGAAAATATATAGCCTTGCTGCAGACATCCATGCATTCTGAGTCTGAAGAGTAAATTATCTCCTGTAGCCTTCTGTGTTTTCTAGGTTTGCTCAAAATGGAAACAAGAATTAAGTATAAGCTTCTTAGCATGGCACACCTATCCCCTAACCTGGTCTCTACCCCTCTCTAGCCTCAGCTGCCTCCCTTCTGTCTCATATTTGGCCCTGTTATAATGCTACACTCCTGGCTAGTCTCTCCTCTGTGCCTTTGTTAAAGTAATTCCCTTTCTCCAAAAGTAGGGCTGCCAGATTTATAAAATAAAATACAGGATGTCCAGTTATTAAATTTGAATTTCAGACAAATAATGAGTTTATTGTGTGTAAGTATGCCTCATGCAACATCTGGGACATATCTATATAAAGATTTATTCATTTATGTGAAATTTAAACTTATCTGGATGTCTCATATTGTATCTGACCACCCTAACTGGAATGCTTTCTTACTCATTCTTTGGGGTGTATTTCAAATGTCCTGTTCTCCAGGAAGCCTTCCCTGAAGTCCTGGGTTGGTCCAAATGCCCTCTTCTGGGCACCTTTGGGCTCACATGTGTGCCTCCAGCCTTGCACATTGTTGTGAAGTTATCTTTGGAGGCATTATTTTCCTCCATCAGCCTCTCAGTTTCGCCAGAGCCTGATTAAGCAGGAACTTTGTATTCCCAGCATGAAGGCTGCTCAATAAATGTTGGATGACCTGAATTAATATCTGTAGGAGTACACTTGTAGCCTTGCAAATAAATGCAGCAAATATACCAGCCCAAAGAGGTTAAAAAAAAAAGTTTGTCATTACTCTCTCTGTTGCTCAGGCAATAAAAGAAAAGAAAAGCAAGACTCTTTCTGATGGCTGAGCTTACACCTTGCCCCTGGTGCTGGGTGAATGTAAAGGGCAGTTATAAAGAGCACTAAGAAATCATCTAGTACTCTCGCAAAGCATCTAAGTTCAAACACTGTAAAGCTTGACCTTTCAGAGTAACTATATGTTTCTATGACTCTTTAGGAAAAAATATGGCTGGGTGCAGCAGCTTATGCCTGTAATTCCAACACTTTGGGAGGCTGAAGTGGGCAGATCACTTGAGCCCAGGAATTCAAGATCAGCCTGGGCAATATAATGAGACCCTGTCTTTACTAAAAGTTAAAAAATTAGCAGGGCATGGTGGCACATGCCTGTGGTCCCAGTTACTCAGGAGGCTGAGGTGGGAGAATTGATTGAGCCTAAGAGGCTGAGGCTGCAGTGAGCATGATTGGCCACTACACTCCAGCCTGGGCAACAGAGTGAGACCTTGTCTCAAAAAAATAAAAAATAAAAAATAAAAAAAATGTATATTTGTTGGGCGTGGTGGCTCATGCCTGTAATCCCAGCATTTTGGGAGGCCGAGGGGGGTGAATCACTTGAGGTCAAGAGTTTGAGGCCAGCCTGGTCAACATGGTGAAACCCTGTCCCTACAGAAGTACGAAAATCAGCCAGGCATGGTGGTGCACACCTGTAGCTCCAGTTGCTCGGGAGGTTGAGGCAGGTGGATAGCTTGAACCCAGGAGGCAGAGGTTACAGTGAGCTGAGATCATGCCACTGCACTCAAGCCTGGGCGACTCATGCCTGTAATTCCAACACTTTGGGAGGCCAAAGTGAGACTCCATCTCAAAAAAAAAAAAAGTGAGAGTGAGACTCCATTTCAAAAAATAAAAAGTATTTGTATTAAAAAGGAAAAAAGAAAGATATTTTGAATTTTTCTATCTCAGAGTGCTACTGAGACAATAAGGAAATGTGAAATATTTAATGATTTAAGAAGAAAATCATTATTGCAGGCTACTGAATAGCCTAGCAAGGAAATCTAGCCCATTTCCTTGACTTGAGTTAGGAATCATTTCAGCAAGATGACAATCTAGCCAAGAATCAAGGATGTTCCTTATTAGTCCAAAGATGCCACTTTACAGATGAAAAAATTAGTGACTTATCCAAGGTCATGGAACTGATTAATGACTAAGGGTTAAGGTTTTTCTGATCCCCAGCCCAGCAGTCTTGTAATTGTCTAAAAAACCTTTGAGGAGGGTTTCCAACATCAAGGGGTAATCCATTCAAGTGTTTATTAGAGGATTCTTATTAACAAACAAATTCTTCTTTCCTTCCATTTTATCAAAATTTTTCATTCTGTTTAAGTGTTCTTTCAATTGAAAGGAAAAACATAAGTCTCACCCTCATCAACCTGTACTTTGTATATTTAAAGACCACTACTCAATTGACCTCTACGTCTTCCCATTCTCAAACAAAAATAAAAAACAGTATTTGGTGGGGTTTGTTCTCCTGGGAAAGTGTCTCTCCTTTGAACTATTACTTGGGTCTTCAGATCCTTCTTTCATTGGAGCATATAGAATGGATATGGCAATTTAATATGGATCTGCCCAGATTGGGAATAAAGGAAGAACTACTTTTATTTGTGCATTTTCATATATCCCCACACATCTTATGATTATATTTTCTTTAAAGAAATAAAAGGGGAAAAATATCTTTTAATTGTTGTTTCATGATCATGCCGTTCGCTTCAAATCACAATTTAGTTTTACTATTATCAACAGTAAAGTCTCAGTGAGATCCCAAGACCTCTGTCCTGCAATTAAGCATTAGTAACTCACATGCCCTGTATCTTAAAGGGCTTCCTTTGCTAAAGACTGGGCTTAAACTCATTCTCTTTGCTATCCTTATGTCCTGCCCTAGGTGAATTTTACTGAGAACTCAAAATCACAAGCATGCAGGCCATAAATCTTGCTTAGGGCAAAGTGTATTAAATATCAAGGAATTTAAGTATAGAGTTCCTTCTTGGCCAATTCTCACTCAATTTCCAATATCTATTTTACTTAATCTCCCTCCCTCTCAGCTGTATTATCTTTATTGTTAATCTACAAAGTCTCTAATTGCCCTGTAATAACACAAGCTTATCTTCTCAGAGACATTTCCTTGCAAGTTTACTTAATAATCTTTAAAGGTACATGATGCCTATACTTTAAAGAGGGTAAGCATAAATATTTACTTATAAACTATAATATTGGGGAACTGAATAAACATTAAAATCATATGCTTTATAATCTGGCGTGAGAACATTTTCTTCTGACACCTTTGCCTAAAAAATGCCTGCCTTCTCTCCAACTACCAAAATCCTCCCTATTCTTAAAAGTTCAGCTTAAAAATCTCTCTCCCCATGATACCTTCCTGATCCTCCTGGCCCAAGTAATTCCTCCTTAACTTTAAACTCCTATATGGCTCACTTGACCTTTAATGTTTTTATAGAATCTTAAATTTTACAAAGCATTTTCCCCACACTTGTATATCTTAAAGCATTTCATTTTTTTAAAGGTAGTATATTTTTATTTTTTATGATTTCAACTTTTATTTTAGATTCAGGGGGTACATGTGCAGGTTCGTTACGTGGGTATATTGTGTGGCACTGAGGTTTTGGGTACAAATGATCCCATCACCCAGGTAGTTAGCATAGTACCAAATAGGTAATTCTTAAAGCATTTTCTAAGGGCTTTTGTCTCTCACAGGGCTGGTTGGTACATTTATTGTACTAAAGCATTTTTCAGTTGATACTTATTTGTTCATTAGTTTGTTATTAGATGTCTCTCTTCTTCCTTGTTTGTCTGTCTCCACTGGCAACCAGCTCTCAGCAGTGTAGCCCCAGTAACTTTAATAATACTTGGTATTTGTTGAATAAATGAATGAATGAAAGCAATCCATCACCATAACATTCCTGTCTGTAAGCATTATTATCCTCAATTCCCCCATGAGGAAACTCAGTTTCAGTGGTTGAGTAATTTACCCAAGGTTACATAGTGTCTGACAGAGCTGGATTTCTCCAGGAAGGTTTTCTGATTTGCTAGTTGTGAGACTGCACAAGCTTCTTCCCCCTGCTGTGTTTCCATGTCCTCATTGTAACAGTGGAGCTAATACCACGCTATCTGCCTTACAGGATTATTGTGGGGATTAAATGAGCAAATGTAGGCAAAGTACAGGGCCCTTGCCCTCACTGCTGGACATCCCTAGTTGATACTAATTCATCATTCATTGAGTAATACCATTCAAATAGCTACTAATCTAACAATTTTGTTCACAAAGATATAATGAAATACTTTGTTAAATACCTTGCTGAATTTAAAATTCTCTCAACCTATGAAATCCCTTACCTGCTGGTTTCGTTAACACTATCTACAAAGGAAGTGAGGTTTGGTTTATTTCTTGGTGAACTCATTCCATCACTCAGTGGCCATGGTTTCCTTGTGTGTGTCCCAGGCTTTCCCTCTGTTATCTGCTTTAGAATTTTGCAGAGGAATTCCATCAAGCACATTCTTTCCTCGTTTCAGAACCCACCTTCCTTCCCTTTTAGAAAATGGGAACATTATTCCAACTTCAAAATAGATTCATTTAGTTTTTATATTTTGTTCCCACAGTGTCTGGTAAAATGCATTGCTCAGCCGGGTGCGGTGGCTCACGCCTGTAATCGCAGCACTGTAGGAGGCAGAGATGAGCGGATCAATAGAGGTCAGGAGTTCAAGGCCAGCCTGGCCAACATGAAGAAACCCCATCTCTACTAAAAAATACAAATATTAGCTGGACATGGTGGCACACGCCTGTAGTCCCAGCTACTTGGGAGGCTGAGGCACGAGAATAGCTTGAACCCAGGAGGTAGAGCTTGCAGTGGGCTGAGATTGCACCACTGCACTCCATCTTGGGTTACAGGGCAAGACTTTGTCTCAAAAAAAAAAAAAAAGACAAACAAAAACGTATTGCTCAATTGACTTTTGTGGATTGCTTGATTTGGTACTGAATTCTGATATAGATTGGATCTCTGTGTCCCTACCCAAATCTCATGTTGAATTGTAATCCCCAGTATTGGAGGTGAGGCCTGGGGGAATGTGATTGGATCATGGGGACAGATTTTTTATGAATAGTTTAGCACCATCCCCTTGCTGCTCTTCTTGTGATACTGAATGAGTTCTCCTGAGATCTGTTCCTTTAAAAGTGTGTGACAACTCCCCCTCTTTCTCCCTTGCTCCTGCTTTTGCCTTGTGATATGTCTGCTCCTCATTCATCTTGCATCATGATTGGAAGCTTCCTGAGGACTCCTCAGAAGCAGATACCACTATGCTTTCTGTACAGCCTGCAGAGCCATGAGCCAATTAAACCTCTTTTCTTTATAAATTATCCAGTCTTGGGTATTTCTTTGCAGCAATGCAAGAATGGCCTAATACAAATTCTTACAATGTCTTTGTAATTGATTAGAATGTACCCAGAACTTTAGTATTTAAATGATCCATTTGCCTCGTAGTATAATAACTAATATTTTTATGTGCCAAGGAATGTGCTAAGCCCTTTACAAGCATCATTTCCTATAAGTTTTACGATATTACTTTGAGTGAATTAGTATTCATTACCCATTTCACAGCTGAAAAGCTAGGACTTATAGATTGTATTTCATGCTCCATGGTGACAAAAAAAAAAAAAGTAAACAAACAAAAAACACCAGAAAGAGTAACTGACAAAGAGGAAATAGGATAGATACAAAATGAGAAGTGCAGAGCTGCCAGGATTCCTAGAGGATTTGGTGGTTTTCTAATTCCTGATTTTAGTCCTTTCTGGACCCTTATTAAAAGAAACTTTTTTCTCCCTTAACCTAATTCTACATCATATCTGTTACTTGAAAATTAAGTCTTAAGAAGGCTTTCTGGAAGATGTTACAAACAATAAATTGTTTTGAGGAAATAGGAGTTTACAAGGTGAATAAAGGGCATTTGCAGAACAAGCAGCATCCGGTGAGAAGGGTATAGTGGCTCCATGCAGCACGACATCCAGTATGTTTCAATGTTCCCAATAGGAGGGGAGTCTGAGAGGTGTGATGGAAAGTGAGGTGAAGAGATAGACAGAAGCGTAATCACGTTGTGCCTTGCATATCAAAATGAAAGAACTTTAAATGTATCCTGAAAACTAAGGGAATAGTTTCAATGTTTAGTAATAATAAATATAAAACTAAGATAATGATTTAAATGTTTAATAATAATTAAGATGAATAATTTTAAGCTGGAGATAAAATTTGCATTTTGGACTGATCATGCTGAGTGTAGCCACCTGGTGAAATTTGTGGGGAATTTTCAAGTGCCAAAAGACCATGGATTTCAGTGATCCAGGAAAGGAGTGGACGGGACCTGAACCAAGGCCAACACAGTCTCACCATTACCTAAAAGGTGGAGGGTTTTTATTAAAAAAATAAAAATAAAAAGACTGTTATTTATTCTTTTTTTTCTGTTTCTTTTTTTTAACTTTTATTTCAGGTTCAAAGGTACATGTGCAGGTTTGTTATATAGATAGACTCACGTCACGGGGGTTTGTTGTACAGATGATTTTATCATGCAGACACTAGACACAGTACTCAGTAGATATTTTTTTTCTGATCCTCTCCCTCCTCCCACCATCCACCCTCAAGTAGGCCCCAGTGTCTGTTGTTCCACTCTTAGTGTCCATGTGTTCTCATCATTTAGCTCTCACTTGTAAGTGGGAATATACTGTATTTGGTTTTCTGTTCCTGCATTAGTTTGTTAAGGATAATGGCCTCCAGCTACATCCATGTTCCTGAAAAGGACATGATCTCGTTCTTTTTTATGGCTGCACATTTCAGGTGAAAGGTATCCTTTCGGCCCAATTGCACGCATTTTCTTTCTGACTCTCAGTGAACTTGGAGGGTATAAAGACAAAGCAAATGTCCCAGAAGGAAGTAGACGCATGCAGTTTCATAGTTCATCTATGCACACAATCCAGATACGTTGAAGTTTTATCTTAGGGACAAATAAATTCATAAAATTAATTTGATTCTGCGGGCAAGTTGTCTACTGCAGTACACTTAGAATTCAGGACAGAGAGACATAAACAACAAGGCTTGAGTTTAACTTTCTATGAAACGCTTGTTGAGATTCAAATATTTTACGTTAGTTTCAAATAACAGGTTTCTAGGGTTGTTAGATTAAAAATTGTGCCTGAATTACATTTGCATCTTTTTGGCTACATTTTCTTCTCATTTCCACATGAAAATAATGGCAAATAATCTCTCCGTTTCTTTAACAACCCCAGAGAATCTCAATTTTTCTAAAGAAGTCTTCTGGTTTTGTTCGTTTGTTTGTTCACTTGGTTTTCAGGAGTGAGGAGCAGCAGCTATGTCCATTATCTTTATGTGTTTCAGACTTAAATGCCCCCTGTATTTTTCCTACACTATTGAGCTAGCCTGTTGCTTCAAGACTCTACCTTTCATTTAGCGAGGGCTGTGCCTATTAAGTCATTCTGAATTACGTCAGTACCCAAAGCACTTACATGTCTAGGACCTCTTTATACTGAATAGCATATAACAAAGCTTGATGTAACTGTCCTGAGAAAAAGTGGGTGTTATTGAAATTCTAGGGGGAAAACAGAGCTTGTTCATTTGTTTTTTCAAGGTAATTGCTCAGACCCAAACAATCCAAAGCAATGAAGAATTTTATCTAAGACAAATTTCATTATATTATATTCTAATTGCCTCAGTAACAACTGTAGAATATCTAATTCTAATCATAACAACAACGAACATTTTTAAAATAAGCTGACCAGATGTCTACGTCTGAGACAAGGCAGTGGAGAGGGGATATGTGTATGTGAACATAAAACAAAGGACAGATTTCAGAGATTGAAGTTCTGATATTTTCTTGGCAATAAGATCAAAGTTATGAACTACATGATCCTGAAATTCTTCCTAGAGGAAGACAATGCTTCCTTTATTTAGCCTGAGTCTCTCAAAACAAAAAGACATCTGTGTCAACTTCAATTTCCAAAGGTGTTTTAAGTATAAACATGAAGCACACAAAACTTTGTTATTTATAGTGCATATATTTTAAGTTTTTTGTGATTCATATGTTTTCATATTCATATGTTTTTACTAATGCAAATGTGTTGTTGTGTTTTCCGTTTTTTTGTTTGGCTCTTCCCTTCACCTCATTGCTCTATGCTCACCCACAATTACCCCTCCAACACACGAGCACACACACATGTGCACACAGAAACGTCATGTTGACTATCCGGTGTGTATCCTTACCAAGCTTACGTAATTGTATACACACATACAAACATATGAGTGTTTGTCATCGTTTATTTCATAAAAGTGCATCATATTATATTACACACTCATTTTTACATCATTTTTTCCTTAACGTTCCTATAAAAATTCCTCGAAATCAAGTGGTACCTTTTTTTTTTTGAAACTGAGTCTCACTCCGTTGCCTGCCCAGGCTGGAACGTGTGCAGTGGTGCCATCTTGGCTCACTGCAATCTCTGCCTCTCGGGTTCAAGCAATTCTTGTGCCTCAGTCACCCGAGTAGCTGAGATTACAGGCGTGCACCACCATGTCTGGCTAATTTTTGTATTTTTAGTAGAGACGGGGTTTCGCCATGTTGGCCAGACCGGCCTCAAACTCCTGGCCTCAAGTGATCCATCCATCTTGGCTTCCCAAAGTGCTAGGATTACAGGCATGAGCCATGCAGCCAGCCGGTACATTCTTTTTAATGGCTGCATAATAGTCTACAGTTTAAGAACATACGTATTCAACCATACCTCAGCTTTCATCCAAACCCGATTTAGATTATTTTCAACTTCAGACTTCCAGAACTGTAAAATAATAAATTTATGTTGTTTTAAGCCACACATGAAGTGGCAATTTGTCACAGCACCAACAGTAAACTAATACAATTATAAAGAGGTGGCAAATAGAAAGTAAGAAAAAAAAAGGCAAGGCAGAGAAAGAAATCAGAAAAGAAATCAGAAAAAAATAGCCAAAATTTTAAGCAAGAGTATGTGTGCAAGATAGGAGGTTTCCTCTATGATGTTCACCTAAGAGTAGAGAAAGAGTATATCCCTAAATTTTATAGCTTGGTAAAAGAGGGCAGAAAATATCTGCTTTAAGTTCTAGTCAGTATAGCTTCCATAACAGGAAGCTGATAAAATAAAAAGACAGAATAACATTTTATTGGAAAATGTAAAAATTACCACTATTGGGAGACTACATAATATTTTCCTAAAATTTCCAAGGAAATAAATTTGAAATTCTTGTAATTAATGAGTGAATTTATTTCAGGGGCTCAATAAAAAATGTACAAAAGCATTATCTTTCTTATATATTTGTCATAGTGAACATTATAATTCATTTTATTTTCTGCATATTTGAATTTTCAGACTCTTATACAATTGTGTTTTATGACTTGAGTAATAAAAAAGAAATAGTGGATAATGAGAAAATGAAAAAAGTCACTGGTTTCAAGTAATTTTATTATGTTGTAAATCTGTGTCGTTTTCTTCATGTTTCTTATGTTTGAAGTTTATTGAGTTTCTTGGATTTATAAGTTTATAATTTTCATCAAAATTGTACATTTAAAACAACTTTTTCTAATTCTTTTTATTGACTTCTTCTCTTCCTTCTTCTTTGGAGATTCAAACTACACATATGTTATGTCACCTGACGTTGTCCCACATCTCACTGATGCTCTGTTTATATATTCATGCACGGCTTAATGACAAGGATACGTTCCATGAAATGCATCCTTAGGTGATTTCATCATTGTGCAAACATCAGCATTTACTTATACAACACCTAGGCTATATGGTATGGCCTATTGCTCCTAGGATACAAACCTGTACACCAAACTTGTCCAACCCACACCCCACGGGCCGCATGCAACCCAGGACAGCTTTGAATACGGCCCAACACAAATTTGTAAAGTTTCTTGAAACATTATGAGATTTTTTTTGCAATTTTTTAAAGCTCATCAGCAATAATTAGTGTTAATGTATTTTATGTGTGACCCAAGACAATTTTTCTTCCAGTGTAGCCCAGAGAAGCCAAAAGATGGAACACATTGGAAGAAGAAGAAAATTTTCTTCCAGTGTGGCCCAGGGAAGCCAAAAGATGTTACTGTACTGAATACTGTAGGCAATTTTAACACAATGGTAAGTATTTGTGTGTCTAAACATATCTAAATGTAGAAAAGGTACAGTAAAAATACAATATTACAATCTTATGGAACCCCTGGGATATAAGCGGTCCATCATTGACTGAAATGTCATTATGTGGTGCATGACAGTATTTTTTTGTCTGTTTTCTCACTCATTTTGAATGGTTACTATTGCTATGTCTTCAAGTTCACCAATCTTTTCTTCTACAAAGTTCAGTGTGCTGTTAATTCCATCCAGAGTTTTTTTCATCTCAAATATTGCAGTTTTATCTCTGGCATTCTATGAGCCTTTTCTATTTTTTCCATGTCACTGCTTAATATGCTTAATCATCTTCTAATTTATATGATATATGGAATAAAACTATAATTGTTTTAATATCCTTATCTACTAATTCTATCTTCTCTGCCATTCATGGATATGTTTTGATGAATTTATTTTTCTCCTCATTTTGGGTCACTATCTCCTGCATTTTTGCATGCCTGATCATTTTGTATTGGTTGCTAGACATTGTGAATTTTACTTTGTTGATGATTGGATGTTTTTGTGTTCCTAAAAAGAATTCTTGAGCTTTGTTATAGGACGTAGTTACTTAGAAACAGATTATTTTGGAGGCTTTGTTTTAAGCTCTGTTAGATGAGATCTGAGTAGCCTTCTGGTAGATTTGATTTTGCCTCATGACTCTCCCAATACCCATGGGATTACTCTACCTAATACTCTGTGAATTATGAGATTTCCTCTCTGGCTAGTAGTAGTACAAACTATTCCTGACCTTGTGTGAGTCCTGGAGTTTTTCCCTCTACTATTTTTGGGTTGTTCTTTTGCCCAGCCTCTGGTAACTTCCTTACACACCTGCGTCAATCAGCTCTCAGCTGGAAATTCAAGGGGCCCTTATGCAGCTCTCTGGGAAAGTCTTTTTGGGTACTCTCTCCTCTTTGGAACTCTGTCCTGCAAACTCAACTCAGGGAGAGAACCAGGCTTCATCTGGGTTCCCTCTTCCTGCACTGCTCCCAGGAAATTCTCTCTGAGCAGCAAGCTGGGATAGTCATAGAACTCACCTCATTTGTTTACCCTCTCTCAGGAATCACTGCCCTGCACAGCCTGATGTCCAGTGTTTGAAAACCACGGTTTCACATATTTTTTCCATTGAAAAAATGGTTTAAGTTCCCCATTATTACCTATTGAATGGAGGTCAAAATCTAAAATAAACATTTTTATATGCATCATTAAGTTTCAATAATCAAAAACTTTTTAAACTGATGCAAGAATTCCTTGACCAATCATTAAATCTGTTTATCATTGACAGGTGGTCATGTAATATATCATAAAGATGGCACCATAAATTAGTGGCCAAAAGGAGGAATTAATCAGTAAAATGGGGTGGAAGATTCCTTAGCTATTTGGTAATAAAATAAATTTGTATCTTCACCACACACAATACTTGAAATAAATTTAAGTTAAAATAAAGAATTAACTATAAGTCAAAAATGAGCAAATCCACTAAAAAGACATGAATATTTAATCCCACCATACAAAGAGTTTCTAAGTTTAAATTTAAAACTGTGCTACAAAACACAGAAGAATGAACAAATCTGACTTATAAAAATAAAAAATTACATGTCAAGAACTATTCATAAAATTAAGGAGGAACGTTGAGAAAATATTTTCAACATGCATTTAAAATTGCTAATAACTTTTTGTAAATTAAAATAAATAAAAATGAATATCACTCCAAAGTATACATGAGCCCATGTTATGAGTATATACTCCTCAAAATTGTAAATTAAATTACTAAATAAACATGTGATAAGCTACTGAACATGGTGGCAATCAAATAACTGCAAACTTAAAGTAACAATGAGAATCTATTCTTATCTACCACATCAAAGTAGATTAACAAAAGCTAAATTTCAAAATTGGCAAGGTGGGGAAATGGAATGCGTGCTTACCTATACTGTCAATGGAAAGAAAAATAAGAATTCCTTTTATGAAAGCAATTTGACAATATTTATCAGCAGTCTTAAAAGTGTTTCTTTCTTCTGATTCTGTAATTCCACTTCTGGGAACATATCCTAAGCAATAACAATTCTAAATGTAAACATTTATTTGTACATAAACAAGTTCAAGTTGTATAAAATGGAAACATTTAATATTGATTGAACACATGATAATGTGCCTAAACAATGAAATGGTATGCCACCATGAATAATGTTTACAAAGAATTTAGATACAAATATAGTTATTAATTTCAGAAAACAGGAATAAAATAGAATGTATAGTAAATACTAGGTAACTCAACCATGTTAAAATTTTATAGAAATAATGACTGGGATGATATTCACAAATACATTATTGATTATCACTGGAAATAGAAAAATAAGCTACCGTATTCTTTCCTCATACTTCTCTGTATTTTCCATATGTTCAATAACGAACACATTGTTTTCATAATCAGAAGAAAGCTAACACTTAAAATAATGCCAATTCTCAAGCTGAATTTAAAATTTCTTATAAGGTCTATTTTTTTAAAGATACTATGCTTGTGATCTTCTGGGTAGTCTTACAAATAAAATATGAAGACCGCCCCCCCCCAACTCCCTACATCTCTGGTCTAGGAATCATCGTTATTGTTAATGTTGTCAATGTCATTAATCATCTTCTGGAGCTGATGATAAAACCTCGTTAGTGATCAATGACCAGGCCTTAGTCTACTTCTAAGGAAGTAGAGTTTCTTCCTCATGGTCTTCATCATGGTTCTACTTCATTTCTATTTTTGTATCTAACTTACTAAGCCTGCAAGGTTCCTAACAGTTAAGATCTTTGTCAGAAGCAGTTCTGAAGTAATGCAGCATTAGAGATATAAAAGGCGCTATCAAGTAGACTGGAACTTAAATTTACCTGCCTACATCTAGAAAAGCTAATCAACTGAGTCTCAAGATTTTTACCTATAAAAATAGGGAAATAAAACCTAGAAATGAAATTCTACCTTCTAGAATTGCTAAATGTTAAAAAAATAGTAGCTACAAAAAAACTATTACTTAGTTAAGTATTCAATAAATTGTAGCTGGTAGTAATATTTCATGGAGTAAGTGCTAAATAGGAATTTCTTGCTGACTGATGGAAGAAATTATACAATCAGTTAATCTCTTTGGAAAAATAGCAAACCAATCCTGAGAGGCACATTATTTACCCATTATTATTTACACACCTTCTCCTCCCCAAAGTAATATTTTTTAACAAGATGCTGAGAAGAGCAATATCTTCACCCAAAGAATGAACTTCTAATAGCACAATTTAATAGTGTAACAAGTGTGCAAGGGAGTGATTTGGGAGCAGCAGAAATCTTCCAGAAATAACCTCCAATCTTCCTTACTTTGCTTATGGATAAGGCCGTAAGTATAAAAATGGAATGGTGAGATTTCAGGCACAGATGAGATCTTGGATGTTTTATTATCCACCAACACTTAATCAGTAACTTCGTAGTGAAGGAAACCAAGATCCAATGAGCTGGAAAGAACCTCCCACGGTAGGTCATGTTTGAGACAAGACTAGAAGCCAGATCAGGCCTCTTGGTTCCTAGTTTAACCTCTATTTACGCTATATTTCTTGATAAGGAGGTGAGGGAGAAGGAGAAGGAAGAAGAGAAGGAAGAGAGTGACAGTGGTGGTGGTGCTGCTGAAGAAGAAATGCTATATGTATAAAGTCTTCACCCTGTTCTAAAGAGGGAAACTGATTTACAGTACCATGGTGTTATGGACTGAATTGTGTCCTCCCCCAAAATTTATATGCAGTGGCCCTAACCCCCAATACCTCACAATGTAGCAGTGTTTGGAGATAAGGTCTTTAAAGAAGTAATTCAGTTCAAATGGGGTCATTAGGGTGGGCCCTAATCCAATATGACTGGTATCCTCATAAGAGGAGGAAGTTGGGACACAGACATACACAGAGTGATGACCATGTGAAGGCACAATGAAAAGATGGTCATTTGCAAACCAAGAAGAGAGAACTCAGAGGGAACTCATCCTGCTGACACTTTGATCTTGGAGTTCCACCCACCAAAACTATGAGAAAATATATTTCTATTGTATAAGGCACTGAGTCTCCGGTATTCCGTTATGACAATCTGAGCACAGACTTACACATAGGGCAAATTCAGCTCCTTTCATGAAAGCAATTAGCCAGTCATTTGCACTGATCCTTCTTATTGGCCAAAACTAGTCCCAGCTACTGGTGCCCTTCTCATGAGGAAATTTTTGATGAGTGAAGGAATGGGAGAAAGGAAAGAAGTTAAAAGATGATTTAACAAAGGAATTAAACTCTAAAAATGTAGAATAAAATAGAAAATAGAATGAAGTTGTTTAAAAACTGACAGAGAACATAGGGGAAATTATCACCACTGTGAGCAAATTTTTCTTTGGTTTAGAGAAATTTCCTTTTGTTCATTGAGATTTTGGTGCTGGGCTAAATAATTTTTCCCTTCCTTTAAGCCTTCTTATCACCCTATCTTCTTAATCACTGTATTAAATTACATAACGACTATACATTTTATGCTGATTTTGCAAGTGAAAGGGAAAGGCTGTCATGGTTCAACGAACGTGGATTTACCAAAACAACCTTATCATTTTTTTACATAATAAGTCATGTCAACTGAAACATAGGAAGATATTTCTTTTGATCTACAGTGACATGTCACATCAAGAACAAAGAAGCCTATGCCACCTCGGTACACACAAACAGCTTTACCCTCCCAGTAGGGGTATGCCATTGTGAAAGCACCGCCATCTAATGATTCCATTTCACTTTTGGCAGTGTTCCAGCTAACTGAATGTCTGCCCACTTATCCACCTGAAAGAGAAGATCTATGACTCTGAATCAAATCAAGATATATTTGGTTTTTAAGATTTTGATATACAGTTTAACTTATTTCTTGTTTTATTGTTTGCTGTCTTTCACAAAGATAATGATAAACTGAGAAAGAAAAGACAAATAGTTGTGTGCTCAAGTAAATACTTGTTTTGGCTTGAAAATATTTTACAAATAGAGTTATTTTTATAGATAAATAATAATCTTGATGAAATGCCTAATACAATACCTAATGCAAAGTAATTATAATTACTTAATAAATGGTTGTTATTATAATGATTATTTTCACTATTATTATTACCGTGTAATTCTTTTATATATATATAAAATAAAGTGTATATATATAAAGTATATACTTTATATATATATATACTTTATAAGTATATATATACCTATATAGTATGTATATATACTTTATAAGATATATGTATACACCTATAAAGTATATATATATACTTCATAGGTGTATATATATATACTTTATAGGTGTATATACACACTTTATAGGTGTATATATATACTTTATAGGTGTATATATATACTTTATAGGTATGTATATATATATACTTTATAGGTGTATATATATATTTTATAGGTGTATATATATACTTTATAGGTGTATATATATATATACTTTATAGGTGTGTGTATATATATATATATATATACTTTAAGTTCTGAGATACATGTGCAGAACATGCAGGTTCATTATATAGGCATACACTTGCCATGGTGGTTTGCTGCACCCATCAACCGGTCATGTACTTTAGATATTTCTACTAATGATATCCTTCCCCTAGTCCCCTACACCGGGACAGGCCCAGGTGTGTGATGTTCCCCTCCCTGTGTTCATGTGTTCTCATTGTTCAGCTCCCACTTATGAGTGAGAACATGCGGTGTTTGGTTTTCTGTTTCTGTGTTAGTTTGCTGAGAATGATGGTTTCCAGCTATATCCATGTCCCTGCAAAGGACATGAACTCTTCCTTTTTTATGGCTGCATAGTATTCCATGGTGTATATGTGACACATTTTCTTTATCCAGTCTATCATTGATGGTCATTTGGGTTGGTTCCAAGTCTCTGCTATTGTGAACAGTGCTGCAATAACCATACGTGTGCATGTGTCATTATAGCAGAATGATTTATAATCCTTTGGGTATACACCCAATAATGGGATGGCTGGGTCAAATGGTATTTCTGGTTCTAGATCCTTGAGGAATTGCCACACTGTCTTCCACAATGGTTGAACTAATTGACCCTCCCACTAACAGGGTAAAAGCGTTCCCGTTTCTCCACATCCTCTCCAGCATCTGTTGTTTCCTGACTTTTTAATGATTGCCATTCTAACTGGCATGAGATGGTATCCCACTGTGGTTTTGATGTGCATTTTTCTAATGACCAGTGATGATGAGCTTTTTTCCATATGTTTTTTGGACACATAAATGTCTTCTTTTGAGAAGTGTCTGTTCCTATTCTTTGCCCACTTTTTGATGGGGTTGTTTGATTTTTTCTTGTAAATTTGTTTAAGTTGCTTGTAGATTCTGGATATTGGCCCTTTGTCAGATGGATAGACTGCAAAAATTTTCTCCCATTCTGTAGGTTGCCTGTTCACTCTGATGGTAGTTTCTTTTGCTGTGCAGAAGCTCTTTAGTTTAATTAGATCCCGTTTGTCAATTTTGGCTTTTGTTGTCATTGCTTTTGGTGTTTCAGTCATGAAGTCTTCGCCCATGCCTGTGTCCGGAATGGTATTGCCTAGGTTTTCTTCTAGGGTTTTTATGGTTTGAGGTCTTACGTCTAAGTCTTTAATCCATCTTGAGTTAATTTTTGTATAAGGTGTAAGGAAGGGATCCAGTTTCAGTTTTCTGCATATGGCTAGCCAGTTTTCCCAACACTATTTTTTAAATAGGGAATCCTTTCCCCATTGCTTGCTTTTGTCAGGTTTGTCAAAGACCAGATGGTTGTAGATGTGTGGTGTTACTTCTGAGGCCTCTGTTCTGTTCCATTGGTCTATATATCTGTTTTGGTACCAGTACCATGCTGTTTTCGTTACTGTAGCCTTGTAGTATAGTTTGAAGTCAGGTAGTGTGATGCCTCCAGCTTTGTTCTTTTTGCTCAGGATTGTCTTGGCTATAGGGGCTCTTTTTTGTTCCATATGAAATTAAAAGTAGGTTTTTCTAATTCTGTGAAGAAAATCAATAGTAGCTTGATGGGGATGGCATTGAATCTATCAATTACTTTGGGCAGTATGGTCATTTTCACGATATTAATTCTTCCTATCCATGAGCATGGAATGTTTTTCCATTTGTTTGTGTCCTCTCTTATTTCCCTGAGCAGTGGTTTGTAGCTCTCCTTGAAGAGGTCCTTCACATCCCTTGTGAGTTGTATTCCTAGGTATTTTATTCTCTTTGTAGCAATTGTGAATGGGAGTTCACTTATGATTTGGCTCTTTCTTTGTCTATTATTGGTGCATAGGAATACTTGGGATTTTTGCACATTGATTTTGTATCCTGAGATTTTGCTGAAGTTGCTTATCAGCTTAAGGAGATTTTGGGCTGAGACAATGGGGTTTTGTAAATATACAATCATGTCATCTTCAAAGAGGGACAATTTGACTTCCTCTCTTCCTATTTGAATACTGCTTATTTCTTTCTCTTGCCTGATTGCCCTGGTCAGAACTTCCAATACTAGGTTGAATAGGAGTGGTGAGAGAGGACATCCTTGTCTTGTGCCAGTTTTCAAAGGGAACTTCCAGTTTTTGCCCATTCAGCATGATTGGCTGTGGGTTTGTCATAAATAGCTCTTATTATTTTGAGATACATTCCATCAATATCTAGTTTATTGAGAGTTTTTAGCATGAAGGGGTGTTAAATTTTATCGAAGGCCTTTTCTGCATCATTGAGATAATCATGTGGTTTTTTTGTCATTGCTTCTGTTTATGTGATGGATTACATTTACTGATTTGTGTATGTTGAACCAGCCTTGCGTCCCAGGGATGAAGCCAACTTGATGGTGGTGGATAAGCTTTTTGATGTGCTACTGCATTTGGTTTGCCAGTATTTTATTGAGGATTTTTGCATCGATGTCCATCAGGGATATTGGCCTGAATTTTTCCTTTTTGTTATGTCTCTGTCAGGTTTTGGTATCAGCATGATGCTGGCCTCATAAAATGAGTTAGGGAGGATTCTCTCTTTTTATATTGTTTGGAATAGTTTCAGAACGAATGATACCAGCTCCTCTTTGTACCTCTGGTAGAATTTGGCTATGCATCTGTCTGGTCCTGCTCTTTTTTTTGGTTGATGGGCTATTAATTACTGCCCCAATTTCAGAACTTGTTATTGGTCTATTCAGAGATTTGACTTCTTCCTGGTTTAGTCTTAGGAGGGTGTATGTATCCAGGAATTATCCATTTCTTCCATATTATCTAATTTATTTGTGTAGAGGTGTTTATATTATTCTCTAATGGTAGTTTATATTTCTGTGGGATCTGTGGTGGTATCCCCTTTATCATTTTTTATTGTGTCTATTTGATTCTTCTCTCTTTTCTTCTTTAATAGTCTGGCTAGCAGTCTATTTATTTCGTTAATCTTTTTTAAAAAACCACCTCCTGGATTCATTGATTGTTTTGAAGGGTTTTTCTTGTCTTTATCTCCTTCAGTTCAGCTCTGATCTAAGTTATATCTTGTCTTCTGCTAGCTTTTGAATTTGTTTGCTTTTGCTTCTCTAATTCTTTTAATTGTGATGTTAGGGTGTTGATTTTAGATCTTTCCTGCTTTCTCCTGTGGGCATTTAGTGCTATAAATTTCCCTCTAAACACTGCGTTAGCTGTGTCCCAGAGATTCTGGTACATTGTGTCTTTGTTCTCATTGGTTTCAAAGAACTTATTCTTTTCTGCCTTAATTCAAGAGTAGGTTGTTTAATTTCCATGTAGTTGCATGGTTTTGAGTGAATTTGTTAATCCTGAGTTCTAATTTGATTGCACTGTGGTCTGAGAGACTGTTTGTTATGATTTCCATTCTTTTGCATGTGCTGAGGAGTGTTTTACTTGCAATTATGTGGTCAGTTTTAGAATAAGTGCAACGTGGTGCTGAGAAGAATGCATATTCTGTTGATTTGGGGTGGAGAGTTCTGTAGATGTCTATTAAGTCCGCTTGGTCCAGAGCTGAGTTCAAGTCCTGAATATTCTTGTTAATTTTCTGTCTAGTTGATCTGTCTAATATTGACAGTGGGGTGTTAAAGTCTCTCACTATTATTGTGTGGGAGTCTAAGTCTCTTTGTAGGTCTCTAAGAACTTGCTTTATGAATCTAAGTGCTCCTATATTGGGTACATATATATTTAGGATAGTTAGCTCTTCTTGTTGCCTTGATCACTTTACCATTATGTAATGCCCTTCTTTGTGTGTGTGTGTGTTTTTTTTTTATCTTTACTGGTTTAAAGTCTGTTTTATCAGAGATTACGATTGCAACCCCTGCTTTTTTTTTGCTTTCCATTTTCTTGGTAAATATTACTCCATCCCTTTATTTTGAGCCTATATATGTCTTTGCACATGAGATGGGTCTCCTGAATAAAGCACATCAATGGGTCTTGACTCTTTATCTTTAATTTGGGCATTTAGCCCATTTATATTTAAGGTTAATATTGTTATGTGTGAATTTGATCCTGTCATTGTGATGCTAGCTGGTTATTTTGCCTGTTAGTTGATGCAGTTTCTTCATAGTGTTGATGGTCTTTACAATTCAGTATGTTTTTGCAGTGGCTGGTACTGGTTGTTCCTTTCCATATTTAGTGCTTCCTTCAGGAGCTCTTGTAAGGGAGACCTGGTGGTGAAAAAATTTTGAGTTAAACATTCGTTTCTTTAAGAATGTTGAATACTGGCCCCCACTCTCTTCTGGCTTGTAGGGTTTCTGCAGAGAGATCCACTGTTAGTCTGATGGGCTTCCCTTTGTGGGTAACCCGATCTTTCTCTCTGGCTGGCCTTAACATTTTTTCCTTCATTTCAACCTTGGTGAATCTGATGATGATGTGTCTTGGGGTTGCGCTTCTCGAGGAGTATCTTTGTGGTGTTCTCTGTATTTCCTGAATTTGAATGTTGGCCTGTCTTGCTAGGTTGGGGAAGTTCTCCTGGGTAATATCCTGAGAGTGTTTTCCAACTTGATTCCATTCTCTCTGTCACTTTCAGGTACACCAATCAAACGTAGGTTTGGTCTTTTCACATAGTCCCATATTTCTTGGAGGCTTTGTTCATTTGTTTTTTTTTTTTTCTCCAATCTTGTCTTCATGCTTTATTTCATTAAGTTGATCTTCAATCTCTGATATCTTTTCTTCTGCTTGATTGATTCAGCTATTGATACTTGTGTATGCTTCATGAAGTTCTCCTGCTGTGTTTTTCAGCTCCATCAGGTCATTTATGTTCTTCTCTAAATTGGTTATTCTAGTTAGCAATTCGTCTAACCTTTTTTCAAGATTCTTAGCTTCCTTGCATTGGGTTAGAACATGCTCCTTCAGCTCAGAGGAGTTTGTTATTACCCACCTTCTGAAGCCTACTTCTGTCAATTCATCAAACTCAATCTCCATCCAGTTTTGTTCCCTTGCTAGTGAGGAGTTGTGATCCTTTGGGGAAGAGGCGTTCTGGTTTTTGGAATGTTCAGCCTTTTTGTGCTGGTTTTTCCTCATCTTCGTGGATTTATCTACCTTTGGTCTTTGATGCTGGTGACCTTCGGATGGGGTTTCTGTGTGGACGTCCTTTTTGTTGATGTTGATGCTATTCCTTTCTGTTTGTTAGTTTTCCTTCTAACAGTCAGGCCCCTCTGCTGCAGGTGTGCTGGAGTTTGCTGGAGGTCCACTCCAGACCCTTTTTGCCTGGGTATCACCAGTGGAGGCTGCAGAACAGCAAAGATTGCTACCTGTTCCTTCCTCTGGAAGCTTCGTCCCAGAGGGACACCAGCCAGATGCCAGCCGGAGTTCTCTTGTATGAGGTTTCTGTTGGCCTCTGCTGGGAGGTGTCTCCTAGTTAGGAGGCACGGGGGTCAGGGACCCACTTGAGGAGGCAGTCTGTCCCTTAGCAGAGCTCGAGCACTGTGCTGGGAGATTCGCTGCTCTCTTCAGAGCCAGCAAGCAGGAACATTTAAGTCTGTTGAAGCTGCGCCCACAGCCACCCCTTCCCCCAGGTGCTCTGTCCCAGGGAGATAGGAGTTTTATCTATAAGCCCCTGACTGGGGCTGCTGACTTTCTTTCAGAGATGCCCTGCCCAGAGAGGAGGAATCTAGGGAGTGAGTTATTTTTTTTTTAATCTACCTGTGTTCAAACATATCCTGGTCTCTGTAAAAATGTCTGTCCCTACTATTCCCTACTTGCCCATATTCTAGCAAGAAACATCAGGGACCTGCAGAAGCAAAGTAGATTTGTGGGATGTTGTAGATACTTTTTTATTTTTATTTTTTAAAAATTTTTGTAGAGATGGCATCTCACTATGTTGCCCAGGCTGGTCTCAAACTCCTAGCCTCTAGTTATCCTTTTTCCTCAGCCTCCCAAAGTGTTGGGATTACAGCCACGAGCCACTGCACCCGGCAACTACTTTATTGTAAAATTAGAAATCTTACTTTGTCATCAAATAATATCTTCCTAACTTAGGCACAATGTATATCTCATGGTAACTCTCCAGTGACTGATCATATAAGCCCTGATAGCAAATTTATACTCATGAAGGTTTTTTAAAATTCTTTTCAAACAGAAAAAAAAGCTTCTGAAGTAAATCTCTTAAGGCTAAGATATTATATTTCTGTTTTTTTCTTGGAGATCATTAAAATTAAAATTGTGGCTGAAAAAAAAAACAGTATGTAAAGTATCATCTAGTGGTTTCAAATACCATGGGTTCATTAGAACAGCAAGACACTTGCTGATAATTTATCAGAAACCGAACAAGAGGGCACCTAGCAAATGAAGAAAAGTACATTTAATCTGCAGTTTAATTAAAGAGCAAAGGGATGGGATGATTACATTAATCATATATTTTCATGGGAAAAGTACCCATAGACATCTAGGACATAATAATTGACAGTATCTTTGCAGTTTTAACATTTGGAATTTTCATGCAAGAGTAAAGACACAGTTTGAGCAAGGTCTGGGTGCCAGGAAATTGCATGCTTAGCTTTAATGGTAATCCTTGGGATGACTTTATGTAGCTCTTGGTTTTAGTTCCTTCACACAATGGAAGTCATCACAATTCTTTATTTTCTCACATAAATCTTGATAAACGTTAGTTTAAGAAATATACCAACCAAAAATATTTTATTATGTTGAGCCTTCTGGACACATGTGGTCCATACCATTACATAAACATTTTCAAAACAGACACAAAGAATGATTAAGAATAAGCAACTTGCATTCAGACATGATGAAGTGATCTTCTTTCCAAAATGCATGCTATTTTCCAGAACTTGGGGTTATCTTAGTCCGCTTTGTGCTGTGCTGCTAATACCTGAGACTGAATAATTGATACAAAATAGAAGTTTATTTGGCTCACAGTTCTTGAGGCCAGTAAGTCCAAGAGCATGGTACTGGCATCCATAGAGGGCCCCTATGCTGCGTCATCCCATGGTGGAAGGAGAACGGGCAAGAGAGCAAGAAAGGCCTCACAATCACAAAACCACTCCAGCGACAATGTCATTAATCCATTCATAACGGCAAAGCCCTCCTGGCCTAATCACCTTTTAACAATCCCGCCTCTTAATATAGTCACAAAGGCAATTAAATTTCAGCATGAGTTTTAGAAGGGACATTCAAACCATAGCAGGGCGCCTGGTATTATGAGACAAGAGATGGAGAATTCTAATTGCTGAAACAGAAATAATGTGTCTGCTTTTTGGGCGTTTAAAAATCTTCCTTTTTTTTTCAGCCATGAAGAGGGTGTTTTCTTACAAACTAAAAAACACCAAATAGCCTTTATTTAATTATGGGCTAAGTGCATTCTGGTGGGAGAATAATGCAACTTAATGATACTATGCCAATATTCTCAGTTATCAAAAAAAGCAGAGACTCACTGATTTCAACATACATTTTGTCAAGATTTAATATCTGAGAGTCTTTATCTGCAAATTCTCTGCTATCTCTTATGAATGTGCCATCCAATTATTTAACCTGTCTGCAATGTCTATCAGCATACAAGATATGGATGGATTGATAGATATTGACAGATGAATAGCTGTGGAGCTGTGTGTATAATTCTTGTGACAAATAACTCTTTAATTCATAAATGTGTGCAGAAATGTTATGAAAATAAGTGAATTCAGCCCTTTCTTGCTACTCTTGCCCTTTCTCCTTCCACCATGGGATGACTATTCAAAAATTAAGTTTCTGAAAATAATCATTTTTTAGCTTACAATTTTACAAATTGGCAACTTGAGCTTGGGCCAGCTAGGAAGGTTCTTCTGGTGGTTTTGGCTGGAATTATTCATTTATCTAGAGAAGGAGTCAGCAAACTTTTTCTGTAAAGGTCCAGATAGCAAATATTTTAGGCTTTGTGGGCCATACAGTCTCTATCACAACTACTCAGCTCTACCAAATAAAGCACTAAGGGAGCCATAGATGGTAGCAAATGAATGAGCATGGCTGTTTTTCAATGAAACGTTATTTACAAAAATAGGCAGCTATTCAGAGAACTCTAGTTGCCATACTCGGGTTTAGGGTCAGAAGCCTGTTGGCTATGGGCTGGCTGGTCTAGAATGAACTCAGCTGAAATGTTCTGCACTTTTCAAGTTTCTGCTTGTATCCTGTTTGCTAACTCCCCATTAGCTAAAGTAAATTGCCAGCCAACCCAAATCTAAGGGCTGCAGAAACAGACTACACATCTTGATGGGAGGGGAATAATTTGTGGCCATTTGTAATTATTTAGTTCCCAGTCAACCATGATCTATGTATCTAAATACTCTTCAGCAAGATATGCTAAGAGACAATACACAACTAAAGCTCATAGTAGCCACACATATTCAGTGAGGGTTCCTGGGTAGATCCTGGATGTCCCCATTGCTGACCAGGGCTGGAATTCACAAAATCTCTTAGAATGCTTCTTCTCCTTCCTGAAGAGGTGGGATGGCCCTGGGAAGATTGCCGCCCTATGCATCTTATATGTAGCAAGCAACTAAGTAAGATAACCTGAGAATATAAAAGAACCCAATTCGTCCAAAAGCATCACTCACTACCAATGACATCTTCTACCATTTGGGCCACTTCTTTGAGGTTAACAACAGTGAGGCACTTATCCTCCAGAGCATCTGGTTAAAGTGCATTCAGGCCAGCAGAAAGTCCAACTTCTAGTTCAGATTTACTGCCTGCCACCTTATGGTTTGTCTCAAACCTCTCACAGTGCTTTCATGTTGTTCTATAATGGTCTCTTTTTTGTTTGTTCTGTTTTCTCCTTATCATCGATAATAAGAATATGTCTTACCCAATATCTGTTGAAGGGCCAGTCAGATGTAAATTTGGGGTGGGAATATGGATACTATAGGGTGAGAGAAAATGTAGGCACAGAGGGCAATTTATGAGAAGGCAGATCCTAGGCAGATTTTGCTCTGGCATCCTAATAGCAGCATGAGAAGTCCCAAATCAAATACAGCATGTTTTGCCATTTGCCTGGTGGAAGGAGAATATCCCCAATTGAGTGTCTGTCATTTTGCAAGGCCCACCTTTAAGAATTTGGCTTACAGCCCCTTTTTCAGTCTTCTTAAAAACTCTTTGGCATATATAGTATTATCCCCATTTCACTGATAAGGGAACTGAGGCTCAGAGATGTTCAGTGAATTGGCTGAGGCCACTCACCTAGTAAATGGCATAATCAGGATTGAAACCCAGGGCATTCTCTGACAACTCCAAATGATGCCGCCAAGACTGACAAAGTCATTCGGATGCTTCTTCCATCCTATTGTCTAAACCCTTCAAAGCAAGCAGCATTAACTTACCAAATGTTTGACATGTAAGCTTTCCTTTGCACTTTACCTGACAAGTTTTCCAAGTTATCTAGTGACTGTCAGCAACAATAGCATTTGAATTTGGACTGTGACACATAACACACTTTCTACCTTGTGCTCAGTATCTTGTCATCTCTTATTAGAATCAGGAGTGTTCCTAGGGAATCATCCATCATGCCTGGCCCTCACTTCAAGGCTGTGGAAATGTCTCAGCCTTTCTCAAACTGCCATCTTGTTCCTTTCTCAAGGTTCTCTAGCAGAGAGTTCCTATCTTTTTCACTGGAGGCCTCTTCTAGTGTTTTCTTCTCTTGAGAGAAAGGAGTTTCTTCTTAATGAAGATCTAAAGTTACTGTAGTTCTAAATGAAATCATTCCTGTATTTTTGTCTTCTAAGAAAATAAAGAAAGATGATCCAATTCATCCCCACAAAAAATCCATTATACCGTCATGTGCCACATAATGATGTTTCAGTCAACACCAGGCTACATACACAATGGGTGGTTGAGATTATAATGAAGGTGTCCTATTCAGATATGCCATTTTTCATCTTTTATACAATATTTTTACTGTACCATTTCTGTCCTTAGATATGTTTAGATACACAAATAGATACCATCATGTTACAGTTGCCTACAGTATTCCCTACATCCACATGCTATATAGGTTTGTAGCCTAGGAGCCATAGGCAATACCATATGGCCTAGGTGTGTAGTAGGCTATACTATCTAGGTTTATGTAAGTACAGTATACGATGTTCACATAATGACAAAATCGCTTTATGATGCATTTCTTAGAATGTATCCACATTGTTAAGTGACACATGAATACATAGTTGAAGATAGCAATTATGCCTTCAGCTTCTCTTGAGTACCTCTATCTTCCTCAATTAGTTTTTGGCATTCTTTAGGAGCACAATACTGATCATAATTATTTCTCCATCTTTAGAAACTCCTTATTTACAAGAATCAGACTAACAGTCATAATTTCACTTCTTAAGAGATGAGTCTCTGAACTTTGCCATGTCAAGTAATAAAAGATCATGGAATCTGGAGTCAGATGTTCAAGATTTGAACCCTGGGTCTGTCAATTATTAGCTTATTTACTTCTGAACCTCAGTTTTCCCTTAAATCTTCTATTGTATTTTTTCTTTTTATTTTGGGGGGAAAGAATATATTTCATCGTTTAGGAAATGTTGTGTTTTTGTTAAAACCTAGTATATAGTTACTGTGGTAGGCAGAATAATGCCCCCACCAAAGATATATTCCTTCTAATCCTTGAAACTTGTGAATGTGTTACGTGACATGGCAAAGGGGGATGAAGGCTGCAGATGGAATGAAGGTTGCTAAAAAGCCGACCTTAAGATAACAAGAACATCCTGGATTATCTGGGTGGGCCCAATGTAATCACAAGGGTCCTTAAAAGTGGACGAGGGTAGCAGGAGAGTTAGAGTTAGAGAAGGACATATAATGGTAGAAGCAAGGTCAGAGCAGTGCAATGTGAGAAGGGCTCAACTCACATTTGCTAGCTTTGAAGATTGAGGAAGTGTTACTAGCCAAGGAGTGTGGGTGGTCTCTAGAAGCTTTCAGAGGTGCTAGAAGATAATCCACTTTCTTGTCTTTCCAGCTTCTAGAGACCACACACACTCCTTGGCTCATGGCTCCTTCCTCCATCTTCAAAGCTAGCAAATGTGAGTCGAGTCCTTCTCACATCACTCCACTCTTTCCTTGCATCCATCATCATATGTCCTTCCCTGACTCTGACTCTTTGCCTCCTTCATCCACTTTGAAGGACCCTTGTGATTACATTGGGCCCACTGCAATAATCCAGGATAATCTCCTTATTTTATGGTCAGGTTATCAGCAACCATAATTTCATCTATAACCTTGATCCCCCTTTGCCATGTAACCAGAGGCTCCCCTGTGCCATCAAAATCCCAGTTCTCATACAGTCCATACATGAGTGATGCACTGCCAGCCACCCTCTGAATCCTCTCCAACCTCCACTTCCTTGGCTTCTGTCATTCCTGGTCCTGCTTCAGCATCCCTGGCTGAAACCCCCAGTTGTCTTCATTGTATACTATGTTAGGAGGTGGTATGTGTTATGGAGGAAAGAAAAAAATAAGTCAGGGTGTGGGGAATTGGGAATGTTGGCAGGGGATGGTAGCAATGTTAAGTAGGGTGGACAGGGAAGGCCTCATGGAGAGGGGAGTATTGGAGTAAAGACATGGCATTTACTAATGGCGTGACATGATCATATCTGAAGATGGAAGCTGTAGCTCTGCTGGCTATATCTGTCATCCTCCAAGGGTTACATGAGGGCATAATAGAAGAAGGACTAGTAGAGAGGGAAGAGACATATGATTTGCAGATGAAGTGAGGTGTTTAGATGTCGAAGGCAGTACTAAAATGCCCCATTTGTGAATTACCTGGCACATTCTGTAGAGGGCAGGGTGATAGGCCCTTAGAAGCACTGTGCTGGGTTGGACAAGATGGAGGCTAGAACACAGACACAGACGTGGCAGTCTGCAGCCTATAGTGGTAGTGGAAGCCACGAGAGCAAACAAACTTAAAAGGAGACCCTGAGACCACTCACATTTCAGGGGCAGGTAGAAGAAAGGGAGCTGATGAAGTAACTAATTATGAGCATTGTTTGTTGTTTGTCTCCCTATTAGCATAAAAGCAGGAATTTGTGTCTGTTTTGTTCTCTGGTATATTCCCAGCACCTAGAAGAGTGCCTGGCACAGAACATAGTGAGCCCTCAGTAGTTATTTGCTGCATGAATAAGTGAATAAAGCATTAACAGAACAGTGATTTATGAGGCATATGAGAATTAGAAAGATAAAAAAAGACGAGGACGCAGTGAAGGCCAGAGTACAGGCTTCAAAATTCCATCCATATATAATGTCACAGGCCCTAATGTAGGGCACTGCCAGTGGTTATGCAAAATGGAATTACAATCAAAGGACCTGGAAAGGGCGCAGCTTATATAATAGATGGATAATTTAATATCAGAATTACTACGCTATATTATTAAAACCTGAAAGTTGTTTGCTTCGTTAAGTCCCAGATGATAAGTGACAGGTAGACAAAAGCTGCATAAAATAAGCCCTTCTAAACGGTTGCTTATTTCTTCTTGGATGGGGTTCTCAGAGTGTATTAATAATTTTTTTAATGTTCTGATGCTTTGATATCTTGAGCTTTTGCAGATCCAGGGAAGGACTACCCCTCCCAAGGGTGACTAATTCCTAGCAATAGCAAACAACATACCACAAGCCAACCAAGCCCAAGCTCATATTCCCCTTTGCCTTATTCTATTAAGCTCCTGTTATCTGGGACACCATCTCCCTCCCCTAAAACACCCCAGGGCCAAGTACCAAGCAACCCTACAGCCTAGACTTTGCCAACATTATTCAAACTATTCAATCCTAAAACTGCTTAGCTTGCTTACCCTGACTTGCCCATTTTTTTTTTCCCCATGGAAACCAAAATAAAGGCTCTGGTCCATGTGTTCTCCTCACTCCTTCTGCCTCCTGACTGACCCTGGTGATTTCTCATGCGGCCCTGCAGCCTTCTCTTTTCTTTTTTTAAAGATTCTAGATATGCTTAAGATAATTTGATCTACTAAATAAACTTACCAGATTCGCAGACATGGTAAGGAGGATTTTACTTAGATTTGTGAGTTTGCCTTTGTAAAAGTGAGAGAATCAAATATATTAAACCTGTAAATGCAGTTTGAAATAGCTAAGGTCATTTGATTACTTAAAGATGAAACTGGTGCTAAATACTTAGAAGGATTTAATCTGTAAAATTAATGAAACATTAATTAATTAAACATTAATCAAATAACCAATTAAAATGACTGTTCTTTTTCTTATATAAAAATACTAAGTTTACAAATATAACCTAAAAGATGGGCTTAAAAGCTTAAGAAAGCATAGGTTTTTATAGTTCTTATTTTAAAAATTAAATAGTAGGAGCCAACCTATGGAATGAGAGAAAATATTTGCAAACCATATATCTGATAAGGGGTTAACATCCAAAATATATAAGGAACTCATACAACACAATAGCAAAAAAACAAATAATCTGATTTTTAAATGAGCAAAGGATCTGAATAGACGTTTTTCCAAATAAGACATACAAATGACCACCAGGCACATGGAAAGGCGCTCAACATCACTAATCATCTGGGAAACGCCAGTCAAAACCACAAACACCTGTTAGAATGGCTATTCTCAAAAAGACAAGAGATAAGTGTTGCTGAGGATCTGGAGAAAAGGGAACCCTCATATACTGTTGGTGGGAATGTAAATTGGTACACCTACTATGAAAAACAGTATGGAGTTTCCTCAAAAAATTAAAAATAGAATTATCACATGCTCCAACAATCTCACTTGTGGGTATACATCCAATGGAAATGAAATCAGTAGCTCAAACAGATGTCTGCACTCCCAAGTTCGTTGAAACATTGTTCACAATAACCAAGATACAGAAACAATCTAAGTGTCGTTTGACAATGAATGGATTTTTAAAAATGTAGTATACAAAAAGGATAAAATACCTAGGAATACAGCCAATCAAGAAGGTGAAAGATCTCTACAATGAGAACTACAAAACACTGCTGAAAGAAATCAGAGATGACACAAACAAATGAAAAAACATTCCATGCTCATGGATAGGAAGACACAATATTGTTAAAATGGCCATAGTGCCCAAAGCAATTTACAGATTAAATGCTACTCCTATCAAACTACCAATGACAGTTTTCACAGAATTAGAAAAAAAACTATTCAAAAATTCGTTGGGAACCAAAATAGAGCCCAAATGGCCAAAGCATCCCAAGCCAAAAGAACAAAGCTGGAGACATCACACTGCCTGACTTTGAACTATACTACAAGGCTACAGTAACTAAAATAGCATTACTCTGATACAAAAACAGACACATAGATCAGTGGAACAGGTTAGAGAACCCGGAAATGAAGTCACACACCTACAACCATCTGATCTTCGACAAAGCTGACAATAACAAGCAATGGAAAAAGGACTCCTTAGTTAATAAATGGTGCTGGGATAACTGGCTAGACTTATGCCTGGTGAAACCCTGTCTCTACTAAAAATACAAAATTTAGCCAGTTGTGGTGGTGCACCCCTGTGGTCCCAGCTACTCAGGAGGCTGAGGCAGTAGAATTGCTCGAACTTGGGAGGAGGAGGAGGAGGTTGCAGTGAGCTGAGATCCCACCACTGCACTTCAGCCTGGGTGACAGAGTGAGAGTCTGTCTCAAAAAACAAAAAACAGAGAGAGTCTCGCTCTGTCACCTCCTCTTCCCAAGTTTGAGCGATTCTACTGCCACAGGCATGTGCCACCACAACTGGCTAAATTTTGTAATTTTAGTAGAGACAGGGTTTCACCATGTTGGCCAGGCTGGTCTCCAACTCCTGACCTCAGGTGATCCACTTGCCTCGGCCTCCCAGAGTGATTTTTGTATATGGTGTAAGGAAGGGGTTTAGTTTCAATCTTCCACATAAGTCTAGCCAGTTATCCGAGCACTATTTATTAAATAGGGAGTCCTTGGCAAGGCAAGTCAGACCCTGCCTGCTTTCCCATGTCATATTTATGCTCCTCCATCCCCTGCCCAGCTTCTCACTTCCCAGTCTGTGTGGCTGCCAGCTGGATGCCAGCTCCTCCACCTCCCTTATGTGTTTGGCACCATCCAAACCCTCTTCTTCACCTGGCTCTCTTTTGCTCGTCCTTCAAGTCTCAGCCTGAATGTCTCTTCTTTGGAAACCCCATGTTCCAACTAAATTCGTCTCCTTTCCCTGAAAAAAAACTCTCACAGCATCCTATAGTTTTCAGGTTGAATCCACACTGAAATTCTGATCCATATACTTATTGCCTTTGGGCACTGCTAGACTCTCGGTTGCAGCTTTTAGGGCAGGAACAACCTCACCTGAGTGGTAATTTACCGTTCTACCAGGTCATTGATGGGAGTTTTCTGAAACAGCAAGCAAGTCTCTTGTGATTTTCTGAAATTCAGGAGGAAGACCACAAGTCACATCGCAGACCCCCAGGACTAATTTCCAATGACTGACATTCAAGCCAAAAGAATACAATCCCTCTCCACCTCATATGACCACACCTCTCAACGCAGTGCCCTCTCCACCCAGCTCTGTATCAGGGTGCAACTCTTTGGCCAAATTTCTTCATCTATGCAAGATTTCTGAAGATTAGCAGGACTGTAATGTTTTAAACAAATGGAACCAGAGCAATTGGATAAAATTTAAAAAAAGAACTTCGACCTCTACACCATTGACAAAAATTTATTCAGAATAGATCATAAACCTGAATATAAAGCCTGGAGCTATAAGATTCCAGAAGAAGACATAGGAGGACATCTTCATAACTTTGGATCAGACAAAATTTCCTACACAGGACACAAAAAGTCCTAACCATAAAGGTTTTGGTTATTTATTCAAAAAGGTCATTTACTCTGCCACACACGTCAAGCTGGTGTCTCCTATATGATATATTAGCTGTGCTGATACTTAAAATTTGATTTGTGATATAGCCTCTTTCAGTTTTGAAAATCCTAAATCTTAAACAGTTCATATTTATTAACATCACCAGTAATGTATCCTAGTGGATCCTGGATCAGAGGGAAAAATATTGTTACAAGTGCATCAATGAGACAATTGCTGAAATTTTAGTATCATTTTACCCTGGTTATGTAAGAGAATGTCCTTGTTCTTAGGAAATGCAAGATGAAATATCGAGGAATAAAGGGATATTATAATGCTGTTTACTGTCAAATAGTAACATATATATAACATACATGTATTATATATATAGTGGGAATATGTGCTTGCATATACATATATTTATATATAAATAATGCTGTTTACTGTCAAATAGTAACACACATATATAAAACAAGGGGATATTATAATGCTGTTTACTGTCAAATAGTAATTATATATATATATATATAGAGAGAGAGAGAGAGAGACAAAGGAAGAAAATACTGCAAAATATTAACAATTGAGGAACCTAGGTGAACAGCATATGGGTGTCCTTTTACGTTTTTGCAACTCTTCTGTAAGTCAGATTTTTTTTAATTTTTAAAAACTGAAAAATACCATTGGAATTGAATTGAAATCTATCTCCTCAAGATTTCCATCCCTTTGAATCTAATTCCACCCCGACATGATCTTTCTGGAAAAAATATTTTTTTCCACTGTAGTAGAAATCCAGACATTATAATAATGGCACCATGATCCTCCCAAACCTTTTTCTTGTTCAGTGTTCTGGATGGGAACTTCACCTCCATCCTGACTTTTGCCCCCTTCTTGCTCCTGAGTCGTTCTTCTAATCGGAGTGGAGATACATATACATGCAAGCACACATTCCCATAAGCACCATGTGTCTATATTAGGCGTGACATCTGACTTTGGAAACCTATGTCAGCTCCCACATGTGCAGAGCCATCCATGTGAATGGACAAGAAGTTATTTTCCTTCCTGCAGAGAAAACGTCATCAATGTCCAGGGCTTCTCAATGCATAAGAAAAATTGGATAGCAAAGCATTGTCTCTTTTGGCAGGACTCTGAGACTGATGGAGTCTCAGGAACCCACAACGTGTGGAAAAGAAAAAGAAAGAAGACATAAAAGCCTGTTGTAGAAATGTTGCTATAGTGTGATGTGCTCTTCCCCATCCCTTTTTTCAGAGCAAGAAAAAAATGAATGATGCTAGAATTTTACCAGTTCTTTCTTAATTGAATGAATGAGGCTTTCCTGAAGAAAATTGTTCCACAAAATGAATGGCTCCAACACACAATCCAGCAACATAATCAGACATTATGAACCAAGATTGCCACAAGCGCCAGTCAATACACAAAGACACAAGATAAATCTGAATCCAGAGGATATATATTCGTGTTTAAAGTATTGACTGATGGCATGGATTGCATGAGACCTGCCCAGAATAACTTGGTACATTTAGCATCACCAAAACTTTGCTGAGGCAACCAATGCCCCAGAAATTTATTCTTGTCAAGATGCCTCCAAATCTGTGAATGGGTTTCCCTGACTGGGCACAGGATGTTTGAAATATAGCTAGCCTCTTGAGGTCTCATCCACCTCTTTGATTTCAAGTATAAAAGAGTACTTGCAGATTTTGTGTTATAGTAGACCATTAGCACCATCTAAAGGCTTCATACCAAATGTCTTGACTGTCAATGTGCATGTTGCTCAAAATGCTTTTTGCTCTGATGATATAATTATTTGGGAGACTGATACTCTGAAAACTTTTGCCTACCTGGAATGACACAGTAGGCTCCTACTGTATACTATGTGTCTGTGACTTAGGTTGTATTCCTGGAGAAGTGCATGTTGTCTGTAGCGCTTGCCTGTTTGAAAGAGGTAAAAGCGTAGTCCATGTGTATCAGAAGCTGTGTTGGCCTAAATTCACTCTGAAATTGAGCCTCATCTAAACTTGGCCATGAGTGCAGGAGTCAGGGGGGCGGGAAGAAGAATGGGGCAGACATCCAATAATAACCATTAGCTTGGGCCTGAGCGATTGAGACTCCAGTCCTGCATTACTGTGTCCTAGGTTTGTGACTTTAACCTCTTTGAGCCTTTCATTTCTAAAGCAAGGCCATTATCTCTAGGGGCCCCACCAATTCTGCCATCAGTGTGGCCCTGGGTTTTGGGAAGATTATATAGATGGCCCGGTCCCTTACCTCTCTTTCATATCATTGCGGGGAGCAAAATAAAATGACCCAGGCAAGTCTTTGTTATACAATTCTTAAGCTCAGCCAACTTTCACTGAAATTATTTGGACTCAAGGCCAAGAGAAGTCTGACTTAAAATTTCCTTGGGAAGTTTTAAGTTTATAGGGGCCCCGGTGTTTCGTTGGAGTCCCCAGAGTCCCTGGAAGCTCATGTGCTCCCAAAGACATTTTAGAAATACACACTGGTTTTATAAAAGACTTGGGTGGCATGTGGTTTTTAGAAGAAATTTACCTTTGATCCTGACCAGGTACTTTGATGTAGTCATCCAATGGGAAAGTGCCTTGTATAAGGGTCAAACCCAGGTAGGTGTGAGGAGGGAGGGTGGATGAAACAACAAGGAATCTTAAGCTTAGTAGACATAGAGATCTGTGGTCGAAGTTTACCCCTGTCCTTTACTGGCTGTGAGACTTGGGGAAAATCATACAACTTCTCTAGGCTTTGGTTTCCTTGTCTGTAAGATGTGGTTAACTAAAAAGATTTTAGGCTCAGCGGTGATTCAGGCCTGTAATCCTAGCACTTTGGGAGGTTGAGGCAGGAGGATCACTTGAGGCCAGGAGTTCAAGACCAGGCCGGGCAACATAGCGAGACTTTGTCTCTACAAAATTTAAAAAATAGCTGGGCATGGTGGTGTAGGCCTGTAGTCCCAGCTACTTGGGTGGTTGAGGAAGGAAGACCTCTTGAGCCCAGGAGTTTGAGGCTGCAGTGAGCTATGATTGCAACGTTGCATTCCAGCATGGGAAACAGAGTGAGACTGTCTACACATAAATAAATAAATCTTTAAAAAATTGTTGAGAAGATTAAATTAGTGTATCTATCCTGTCTAGCACCATCCTTGATACAAAGTAAAGATTCTATGAGGGATGTCATTGACTTCTTATCTTAAAAGCAGACACTCCTGTTTAAGGCAACACACTGCACAAAGAAAGGCTGAAGGCTCTCGCTTATGAAAACAGGCCCCAGCAATAGATTGCGAGTCTAGATTCAACAAACTCTTGCCAGTTTCCTCTGACTCACAGCCTGGGGCCTTGCCTTTGTCTTTCAAAATGTCCTCTCTGCCCACTGTTTCTGAGTATCTGCCATGGCTCTGCATTTCCCCTGCATGATCCTGCTTCTCTGCTTTCAGCACAGGTGGCTTTTGCTATCAGGGTATTTGAAGTTTTCCTTTGATGGCCCTGCAACTAAGCAACTTAATTATGGATGAGCACTCTGACTAAATGCTTGTATCTCTCTTTCTTTTTTAGTCAAATACCCCTGGCATATATCCAGGGCTTCAATGCACAAAAGCAAAGGGAAAGCTGACCCACCCACCACTGAACAACCCCCAATCCCTTCCCATCCATCTGCTGCTTGGAGCCTTTGTTAGAAGGGAAGAGGGAGGAAGAGTGAGCTAGGAGGAAAAGAAAAGGAAAAATGAGACACATTTCCATAAAATATGGAATTTAATATTTTAAATTCTCAAGATGAATGATGCATTATCAGCAATGCTACTGTATGTAAAATAATAGAGCTAACTATGTTCTGATATTGGTCAAACCAGTATTTTAATGAGATTACTAGAATACTCCCATTTTTAATCACATATATAAAACATCACCCAGGCACAACCCTTGAAAAGAAGAAAAGGCAAAACAGAGAAACCCAAAAAGTAAGATATAAGATTTCTTACTGGTGAAAATAAAACGGGAACAGATTTTTCTAAAGTACCTTCACCTTGAGTACAGAGAAATATTAGAGGAGGGAAGCATGTGCTTGTGTGTGTGTGTATGTAGAAAGAATATTCATAGTACCAGAAGAGATATTCACAATCTAGCCTAAGAAACTGAGAAGTAGAAAGCGTAAGTGGTTCACTTGGAATCATTTGTTTGGTTACTGGTGGAACCAAAGGTGCATTCAGATTTCCTGACTCTGAGGGGGATTGCTGGGCAGAGCCATGTTGGCAATAAAGTCTCTGAAATGTCCAAGTAACTGTTGCTTGCTAAGTGCTAAGCTGGTTCATTCAGTTTGCAGTCCCATCCTCTTTGCTCTTGTTCTTAGACTTGCTCACCCCATTGGCCTTTTGTTCCCGGTGATTTCAGTATGCCCATGAAATCTCAAAAAGAAGCTATAGTTCCAATTGATATGCCCTGTAAGCATAAAATACACACCAGTCTTGAAAGACTTGGTATAAACAAGAATGTAAAATGTCTCATTAATAATTTTTCATATTGATTACATGTTGAAATGATCACTTTTGGGACATAGTGTATTAAGTAAAATATGCTAACACTAATTTCATCTGTTTCTCTTTATTTTTTAAAATGTGGCTAAAAGGAAATGTTAAATGATATGTATATATAGTTCATATTATATTTCTATTAGGCAGCACTGACTTATGTAATATAAAATTGTAATTTTTCCCATTTTAATTTGATATTCTACCCTTTATTCAAATTTAAGACTTGCTACGAAATTTCTGGCTGTGGATGAATGACTGCTGTTTTGGAAAAATGGGAATTAGTGTAAGAAACAAATGATTAAGATATATTAAACTGTGCTAATTAATAATTGTGCTGTTTTTACAAAATGTAGAAATTACACCAATCAATAGTTTATTATTTTGAAAAAATAGAAACTAATGTAAGCAATCAATGATTTAAATGTATTAACTTGTACTATATATTTAAATCCTCCCCTTCTTGGGGTGGAACGTACAGTCCCTGACACTCTGGTGTTCTTAAATTTAAAATTGACCAAAAAGTTTACCTTCGTGTGGTTCTTCCATCAGACTACTACCAGAACATACTTCAGAATGGGCTAACTCACATGTTAAAGAGGAATCGTTAAAGCTGAGGTTGGGGGAGCGGGGGGCGGTGCACAGTATTTTCGAGAATAATTGGATGATGAGAGGAAGAGAAGGTCATACATTTACTTAAGAGTGAAATAACTTCCTGAGAAAAATGTTCAGAAACTCGCACATTTCATTGCTTTAGTTGTTCTAATCTAAGCCTGATTCAGACGTGTAGTTGGGCACATAAAATAATCTCATAGGTGTTTTCTGCCACTACTATGAATGTAATTTGTTTTGTTTTGTTTTTGTTTTTTGAGACAGAGTCTTGCTCTGTCACCCAGGCTGGAGTGCAGTGATGCAATCTTGGCTCACTGCAACCTCTGCCTCCTGGGTTCAAGTGATTCTCCTGCCTCAGCTTCCTGAGTAGCTGATATTACAGGTGCACACCACCATGCCTGGCTGATTTTTGTATTTTTAGTAGGGATGGGGTTTCATTATGTTGGCCAGGCTGGTCTTGAACTCCTGACCTCAAGAGATCCACCCACCTCGGCCTCCCAAAGTGTTGGGATTACAGGTGTGAGCCACCGTGCCGGCCCATAATTCGAAGGAAGAACATGCAAGCTAAAAATTAAGCTATAAAATAGCAACCAGCTCTAATTTTTTTCTATTAATTTAGTGCTATAACCTTAGAAAATGAAAACTTTTTACTGTAGAGTAATATAACAAGAAATGTCAAGAATGCATAATTTTTGCTGGAAAAAAATGGGGGGGGGACAGTCAGAATAACATTCACCTTAGGCAAAGCTGTATTTGACAAGTTACAACTTGTTCAAACTATGACTCCATAATGACAATGGCAACTAATACTCATGAGTGCTTACCAGGTTCCAGGCATGGCTCTATTTCTCTATTTCTCATCATATGTTAACTCATTTAATCTTCAAAATGGTACCATGAAGTACAGTATATACATATTGTCCTTTTCCTTGACTTACAGATGTGGAATCTGAGGCACACAGAGGCTAAATAACTTGCGCAAACTCACATGGTTAATGAACAGCAGAGCAGGAACCTGTAAACTCTGGCAATCTGGCCCCAGAGTTCATGCTCTTTACAATGAAGACAAGTATAAATTGGCAAGTAATAGTGGACAAAGAGTCAGAGAAATTCACAATGTGTTGGTTTCAACAACAGTAAAGAACAGTTTTGGGTGGTCCATGGAAAACTGTCATGCAAGAAAAATCACAAACAATATTGGCCAGCGGTGTGAACATCAGTTGGGAAGTCAGGAGACAGAGGATCAAAAACCTCTATAAAGTGAGAGAGTTGGACTATATGCCTTCCACGTTCCTTCTCAAACTAGCAATTTTGTTAGTGCTGTGGTTTCTTGTGGCTTCTTCCAACAATGGTTACCTAAAGAGTTATGAATTGCAAACGGAGTTGTGAAACCTAATAAGGGAAAGAGAAGGAGACTGTCCCAATGTGAAAGGGGAAATAATTTGATATATTAGGATTATGGGGAAAAAAAAAAACCACACTGCTAGAGCAGACCAAAGATTGAAGAGAACACATTGTTAAGAATTTAATGATTGAAGAGAACACATTGTTAAGAATTTAGCTATTTAAAACCACAGCAGGGTTTATAATGTCAGATCTTACAAGGATAGAACTTGCCTCTTCAAATTTGTTTCCAGAGCATGTATGGATGCACAGATACTTTATCTACACTTTGTGATGATGATGGCAGTATTAGTGTTAGTGATCATTTTGAAGATAATGAAGAACTCTGGGATATTTTTAAAAAGCCAAAGTGATTGAGAACCATAAGCACTTATTCATACCATCTGTAAAGTGCGGGTAATATTAACCTCAAGGGCTTTGGGGAAGATTAAATGAGAGAAAGCAGGGAAAAAGCTAAACACAGTGTCTGCTCCATTATATGCTATTATTCAAGGGTAGCAATGATGATAGAGGGTTTTTTTCTTTTTTGTTTTTTTGTTTTGCTTTGTTTTGTTTTGTTTTGTTTTGAGGCTCGCTATTTTGCCCAGACTGGCCTTGAACTCTTGGGCTCAGGCTATCCTCCCATCTCAGCCTCCCAGGTAGCTGGGACTGTAGCACCACACCCAGCCTCTGATAGAGTTTTAAATTCACAAGCATGGCTTTGTTTCACATACAATTTTTGAACATATTTATTTTCTTCAGAAATTCATATTAGAATAGGTTGTAAAGGTCTGTTGGGTCAGACCCTGTATACTTTATGTCAACAAGCTCCTCACATTCTGGGATCATAGTTTGCTAATGACAATTGGCAGATACCTACACAAGATGGTTTGGTGGTCCTTTTCTTTGTCCACATGCTTTAGAAAAAAGAAAAAGACGGTTTTTGGAATAACAAAGAAGACATAGACTTTGAGGTCAGAAAGTGACCTCAGGTTTCTTTTCTGTGAAACTTTTGTAATAATTAACTTATTCCATAAAGATATAGAATCTTTTGAGAACCAAGTGAGATACTATCTGTGGAAGTGCGATACAAATGCTAATGTTATTATTAAAAGTCGTATCGCCTTATGTTAAAATGGTTGCTTTCAGACTAAGAACACCAGATTATCTCTTTGTAGGTTACCTCTATATGTCATTAGCACACTTATTATAGTCATCTCTCACTCTCTCAGTCTGTGCACATATTAAAAGCAAGGATATGACTTTTTGATCTCAGTATCTCCAGCATTTAGTATTCTAGCTGACACATAGGAGGCACTGTCACATATTCTTAAACCATGCATTTAAGGAAGCAGAAACATTGATTTGAACCTTTAAATATTATGAGCCACACAATGAGACTAGATGGCTTAGATCCAAAACGAATGAATTTCTTTCTTTTTACAGACCAATAAATATATAAAATTTACTGTTGCAGGCTTGGTTCTCAAGAGTCACATACTGAGTTAAAGTTTGTGGTGCAGGATATTTATTAGGGATCAGCATCCATAGAAGACAAGTGGGGAAGCAAGCTTAGGTAGAAAGAGGAGTGCTCATTAGAGTTGTCCTTCACTGGGCCAAGATAGCCAGGCCTTTATACCCTGGCCTTCGTCAGTCCCTGGATATGAGCCATTCTGGAAGAGCATGTCCTTGGGCAAGGTGACTCCTTGCAGCTGAGGCCGTTCCTGAAGGGGTTGACAGCTGAGGCAACCCCTTTTTAAGGGGGATCTGGCTGGTGCATCTCTATGTTTGCCATAGTCATCAAATTTAAAATGTTCTGTGCCCCACATGAGAAGATGGCATAGAGCACAGGATGACTTTAATCAATGAGACATTTGAAATTAGATTTATAATTGAATAAAAGAAAAGGCTTGTACTGTCATAGATTTATGGTAGAATATACCAAAAATTAATGTACTGAAGACTTACAGAAAAACAAAAGGCTCTAACATTGATTTGTTGGCATGTGATGCCAATTTCTTATGAAATGCTGTCTTTTAGCAGGTGTTGCTGAGTACCTTTTTGTGCGTTGAAACAAGCGAAGAGTTCCTCCCAGAGTGTAATGATGCAGTGATGGGAAGAACTCTTCCCAGATTCAAGTCTCTCTACTGTTCTAGATCCTGAAGGGAACAGGTGTGTCTGTCCATCAGGAGGTGTCTGTACCCTAGAGTCATGACGAGTGCAGCATCAGCGGGATATGGCTTCCCTTTCTGATCTAAGCTTTCTCACCCCTACCCACCCCTCAGCCCCAATACATTTGGTGTTTCATCTTGGGCAGCTCTCTTGCTCAAGTGTATAGGTTTCAGTGGTGCCCAAAGAAGTGAACAAAAGCAAACGCATACCTTAATTTATTCAAGGTCACAAAGAAGAAATCAACTTACTCAGTTTCCCAGTCATAACGTGTATGCGACCTGCTCTACCTAACACAAAATAATGTGTTGGGTGGACTAGCAAACACAGGAGTTTAGAAGAAAATCAACCACTATTTCCTCAGGACCTAGAAAGGTTGATTTGTCCTTCATTTTGAGCTTCTGGGGATAGTTCAGGAGCTTATGTGTATTAAGATTTAAGGTATTGGTCTGTAAAACTGGGATGTCAAGAAAATCAATTAAGTTCATAAACCTATCTTCCACTGCAGTACTAACTCATTATTATTAAATGCTTAAAAATGATGAGGGCAAGATCAGTTTACAGGAGGCTTGCCCTCCACCATTATAGATTATCAGACAGATTTCTAAGAGGTAAGCTACTAAAATTATAACATACTTTAATTTTCTCATGCATAGTAAATGGGGAAGCAAATGAACACTTCTTAGACATTCCAGGAGTAATGTTTTTAACTGATCAATGTTTTCATTTGGTTGTCTCTCAATCCTTAGGGGTAGACACCAAAATAAGGCTAAATATGTTTAATTTTTAAAAGATAGAAAACAAATTCCATAGTAACTTAATATCCAGTAATGTCTGAAATCTCTCAGTTCCCAAGGCTATTTTTAGGTCTTTAGGGAAAATATAACTATTTTTCCCCTTTCTCAGCCTTGCTGTTCCCCAATTAAACTTTACCCTGTCTCGCCACACCCTAAGATCCTGAGAGGAGCCAGGCTCCTTTCACTGGTGGCAGGAAGGAAATTAAAGCAGTCAGGGTTGTGAGGAGCAGGAAGCGTGGGTTCGAGTTCCAAATCCAAGAGTGTTTGTGACTTTCAGCCAGTTCCTGGATTTCTACAGGCCTCCATTTGCTCATGTATTTAAGGAGAGAAGAGGATGTATGCTTTCTAATAGTTCTTCCAAGGCCACTGTCCTGTGATTCTTTAATGCTCCAAGTATATTCTGCTCATTTCCATGGGGGAAACTTTGACAATAGACCATGTAATGGGATTTGAAGGGACTATTTTCTATGGCTTCCAGAGAATTTGGAAGATATGAGTCATATAACTGCCCCCTGTAGTCCCAAATTGGTAGAAGGAAATAAAGACTAGAGTTTAGGGTATAGATTATAGATTCTCAAAGAAAATTGAGTTTTTAAGGCCCAGAAAATACTTTTTAAGGCTGGAAGTATTATTTTTCACTTTTTGATTAGCAACATGAAAGAACAGTCATAAATGTGACCAACAGTTAATACTTTCATTATCAGTTAAAAATTATAACCATTTGACTTTCAGTATTAAATTTAATTCCATTTATGACAAAATTCTTCATGTAATGGTCCAAACTGCCATTTCACATTTGCCTTCAGAATGAGGAGAACCTCCAATTTAGGAGACTGGCTGGCTGTGTCACCACAGAGATTAAGATCAAGGTCAAGATTTAATAGCATTAGTTTCATTCTGTTTCAAAGCCATGAATACAAGTATAACCCTGCTGGCTTTCTTAAGAATGTGAGAAAGCTGTGCCAAAGAGTGTTCAAAACCATTATCTCTACTGGAAAAGTAATTCACAGGTTGGCTGTACTAACAGTGGGGGAGTTAATATCATCTCTAGTTAACCAGGACAAGGTTGCCCTGGAAACTGAATTGCCAAGTCTGGATTTGTATTGAGATACCTAAGAGGGACATAGCACTGTGCTAACATCACGAGTATTCTTGTAATGCCCAGTAATATCATTCGATCCTGAGCACTGCACAGTCAATGGCACAGAAATGTTGTTAACTATTTGTCCTTCTGCTGGTTCTTCCAACTTCACTTATGGATATTTATTTTCTTCTGAGAAAAGTGAAGAAATTAAAAAGGAGGGGACTCCTCTGTTTCATTCCATAGCTTCCAAGGAAGCCAAAATGCATTAGATTTTGTGTTTACTCAATGGGCTAAAATCTAAAACTCAGAGTCAAATTTAATAAGCCCTCAACACCTTGTTACATTGATTTCAAAAAAATGTTCCCACCATGCATTCTGGAACCCCATTACTGTCTCCTTTTTTTTTTTTTTTGACTCTTTTACTATATCATAGGAGATGCTCAGCACTAGCTACATGTATGTTCTAGTCCACATGATAGTAGGATATCAAGTAGGAAAAAAATACTTAAACAGTCAAAATTTTGAAGATACTCTCTTTTTATTTCAAAACGTGGGAATAACTCAAAATTTGAGCCTCCAGGACCAAAACACATTTGAACCAAACGTTCAGAAGACAAGCCAGGCCACCATTTTGGCAACATGTTTCACATGGACAAGTGGATATTAGAGAATGATGCCCGCGACACGGCTAAAGCTATAGCACACCCACAAATAGATTCATACTTGGTTGTCTAATTTGCATGCATGAGTATGGTGCATTCTCCATGCCACTAGTACATATATGCCTTTTCCAGAGTCAGTGCAGGATCCGTATTTGTGCAAGTCTTTAAAAGTCTGCTCCCTTACAAAATTTTACCATAATTTATCTGAGACAGCCTTCCTGTGACAAATTCTTTATGCTGCTTTTACTTTCAAAAAGTCATTTCTGAATAATAATTATAGCTGTCAAGAGTTCCAGCATCACATAAAAGAATCTGTTTGTTAGTTATTTTAATGTCAGTTCGCTGGCTGTGAGTAAACGTAGCTAAACATATCCACATGCTTGGTATCTGGACTTTGAAATCGGTAACCTTTAGCAGCAATGGCAACCTTAGACCAAAATGACAAGGTAAAAAAAAAACATCAACAATAACAGAAGATGTCCCAGGAAAAGCTGGGCTTTTCTACTTTCCAAAGTAAATTCTTCCCCAGCATGCACCAAACACTGACAGCCTGACACGCTTGTGTATGAGGGCCCACTTTTTCCCACTAATGCTGAATTGTTGGAAACCCAAACAGCATTGAGAGCCAAGGGGGAAAATGCCTGAATCTGAAAATGAACCAAAAGAAATTGTACCAGAGAAAGGAGATGGGAACTGCAAAGAAGTTCCCAGAGTATCTCTCTCTGTCAACAAGCATGTAGAGTCTTTATTACTAGAATATGCAGAGTCCCGGGAGAATTGTTGCATCCTTTTTTGCCTTAACTCTTTTCTTGCCAGTCTTTCCCTGGCTGGTCGAACTGCCTCTACAGTTGTCCCATCCAGAAGCCACACACAGCAGCGGGCCTCAGGAATTGCATTCCTCGCAATGACAGGAGAGGATGTACCGGTAGGTGGCAGTGAGTCGCATGCCCCCTGAGCATCGCAGCCGCAGCGCCTTCAGCTTGGAAGTCTGGGGCCGGCAGCAGTGACAGGAGGAACGGAAGGGTTGCTTGAGGACAGTGCTGAACGACACCAAAGGCTCGGAGCGTGACGCCTGGCTGCAGTGCCCCTCGCACCTGGCCAGGAGCACCATCTGGGGAAAGAAGAGGAGGTGGTTACTCTGTGGGCATGCCACAACCTTAGCCAGGTAAAACAGCATCTTTTGAAAGACCCTCACACTCGTTGCCAATTCCTGCTAGATTAGACCAGTGGCTCAATGCATGTTGCATTTTTTTTTAAGTCAACACCCAGGCCTCATTCAGATCGATTGAATTAAAATCCTTGGGGATAGGGACCAGGCTTTCATGGTTTTCAAAGCTTCTTAGGTGATTTCTAAGTGTACTGAGGGTTTAGAACCACTGAATGAAGCCCATCACTGTGATGTGCGAGTAAAAACCAAAGAACAAAAGAAATTTCTCCTGACAGGTAGTGGTCTACCACTGGCCCAATGCATTGCAATTCTACCAGTAGCAAAATGCAGAAAGTCAATCCAAATTGAAACCAAGAAGTAAATTAAAATGACTACCAAAAAAAAAAAAAAGAAATTGATTTGTGCAGGAAATAGCTAAAGAACAGGAATATAGTTTCTGAAGAAGAAAATAGGATAGCCTGAGTAATGCTTAGGAAGAAATATTCTGGGTGCTGCAATTTGGGACAAGAGAATGAAGTAGAGACAGGGCATGTCTGGGGCCCTGAAATCACACTTCTGGGTTTATATGTTGAAGGAGCCTGGGGTTTATGTAATTGCATCCGCATCTTCAGAGTCATTTGGGGCAAATACTAGGATGTACCCATTCTGATAATCTGGAATAACGGAGGCTATGTGTTCTTTATAGTAGCTCTTAATCTGGCTTTAGCAAACAGACACCTTTAAGAATCTGATGAAAACTACCAAAGTTATCCCCAGAAAAATGTACATAAGCACACACACAATTTGCATACAGCTTAACGGAATGGAAAAAAGGATCATTTATGTATCCCATACAAAACTCCTGGTATCCTGGGAGTGGGAGTAATAGGTGGGTAGGGTGGGGCAGCTTGACTCATTAAGCTGCATAATCCTAATATCAAGGTGGGGAGGGGAATGGAGAATCTGAGATTATTGGTCCATGGTTATGTAAGAGGTTTTGCTTGGTGAATTTCATGTTAAGTGATGGAGAAAAAAATCCCCTGGGCCAGGTGTATTGTCTCATGCCTATAATCCCAACATTTTGGAGTCTGAGGCAGGAGGATCACTTGACCCCGGAGTTTGAGACCAGCCTGGGCAACATAGCATGACCGTGTCTCTACAAAAAAAAATAAAAAGTTAACCAGGCGTGGTGATGTGCACCTGTAGTCCCAGCTACTTTGGCAGCTGAGGCAGGAGGATCACTTGAACCCGGGAATTAGAGGCTGCAGGAAGCTATGATCAAGCCACTGTACTCCAGCGTGAGTGACAGAGCAAGGCCCTGTCTCAAAAAGAAAAGAAAAGAAAAGAAAAATTTGTCCTATAATTCCAGAACCAACAGCAAGATCATAAAAAGTGAAACTGTTCAAATGAAAGATTAAAAGATACATATATATGCATGAAACCTTTTGACGTTTACCTTACAATATTGTAGGAATTCACAGTTATTATTAAAGACTCACCAGCTATTATCTCTGACATCATCCTGTAGGGCAGAATTAAACACCCAAGGTTTACAAGAAAAAAATAGCCAGTCCATCTTTCCAAAAGGGAGAAAAGATGAATTCTGGTAATTATAGATTATTGGCATAGTTATCTGAGAATATGCTGGGGCTAAATCCAACAATCACTTAGCAACCACCAAGGCAATATGAAATACTAGAAAAAAAAAACAGCAGGGCTTAGGGAAGAATAAGTTGGACTAGACCAGTGAATTTATTTTCTCTGAATGATCACAGAGGCAGAGAGAAAATAGCAGCTGTAAGCTCTTTCGATTTTTTTAAAGCTTTTGATTCTATCCTACCTGCTCTTCATTTTGACAGGCAAAGTAAACTATCAGAAATGATTGTTTGTTTGTTTGTTTTGTTTTGTTTTTAGAGACAGAGTCTTGCTATGTTGTCCAGGCTGCAGTGCAGTGGTTATTCACAGGCATGATCATAGCACACTACAGCCTTAAACACCTGAGCTCAAGGGATCCTCCTGCCTCAGCCTCCTGTGTAGCCGGGACTACAGGCATGTACCACTGTGCCTGGCTCTGAAATGGGTTTTGAGAGACTATGCCATAGGTCAGTAGTACACAGGCTAGTCCCTAATTCCCACCCCCATTTCTCTAATGAGAGAGAGAGTGCAAGATCTTCCTTAGTCTGTTCTCCCCCCATCTCCCTGTATGTGGGAAGAGCTGCTTGATACCTCACCTTGGAGTAGTGTTAAATTTGCTAATCTCTCATCTAGATCATCTATTAGGTTGACTAAGCAGTTATTCACAGAGTCACCTTCCGTGATGGAGTCTTCAGAGGTGCAGTTTCAGTCTGGGTGGACAAAGTAAATCTGTGCCAACGAACTTAACTCAGAAGGGCCAACAATGATATGGGACATAATACCCAAGTGATGTATACACAGGTGAACCAAACGTAGGCCTAACTGACTGGGCCATTACAACTGTCCATAAAATGACCAAGTCAACAGCGTAGGGCCATTTGTAAATGAGCTCATCTGATTGCAATCTCACTAAAAGTTTTCAGGATGTCCAGCTCCACCCCCAGCCCACTCTGAAGGACAAGAACTCCAGGCACTGAAGGACGTGGGGCCACCTCCAATGGGCTGGGCCCCTCTTCCTTGGGAGCTGGACTGTTTGTGCAAGAAGAATACACAGACATGTACAATAAATGCCTTCAGTAGTTCAGAATAAAATCCAAAATCTTGAAGAGGAGTCAAGGCCCTTCATGACCCAGGTTTCACATGTATTTCCAGTCTTACTTACAACTATTCTCATCACTCTACTACCCACTCCCTACTCCAGTCAAACTTAACTACTTAGGAGTCCAAGAAAGTGCCCTGAATTCTCCTGCCTCTTGCCTTTGCTTATGTCTTCTGTCTCCCAAATATGTCCTTTCCACCTTGCTCTGCCTAATAAAATCCCACCTATCTATTCTCTGTAGCCAAATTCAAATGCTCTTTCCTGGAAGAAAAGACTATGAAGCAATTATTGAACCATTGATGTTCTCAACACACACACACACACACACACACACACACACACACACACACACACACACACACACTCCTAGAAGGAAATCTATCTCTGTTTTGTGTGTTGAAGTGGTAAAGCAGAAGTTTGAAAGATAAGATCCTTAAGGGATGGAAGGAATAACCATCTGCTCTCCTGGTTTACTCTCAATACTTCACATTTTAGCTTCTGCCATGCCTTACTTGTGTTTCAGCACTTGAACATCTCCTGATCTCTTCCGGATCAGAGCTTCTCAGACTGGAATGTGCGTGTGAATCATCTAGGATCTTGTTAAAAGGCAAGTTCTGATTGAGTAGTTCTGGCCTAGAGCCTGAGATTCTGCATTTCCCATCAGATTCCAGTTGATGTCAGTCCTACTGGGCTGGTGCCCACACTTTGAGTAGCAGGTCTCTGGACCCATTCAAGTTTGAGGGCTGTGCTCTAGATGAATCACTAGATAACCATCATTTCGCTAATAAGAACATTTATTGAGCACTTGCAATGTGAGTTATTTCATCCTTACAACAACCCTACAAGAAAGTACTGTTATGATCTATACTATTAAGACAGATAAGGAAACTCACGCTTTAGAGAGTTCCAGTAACTTGCCCAAACTCACATAGGTGGTAAAATGCAGAGCTGGAATCAAACCAAGGTCTATCTGAAACCAAAGCCCTGACCTAAACCAGTATAATACCTGCCTCCTGATACCATGTTTTCCTCAAGCATATGCCAACTCACAGACTTCCTTATCTACATTGATTTGCCTCAGAAACCCCTGACCATATCCATAGACATACAAGTCTAACTTTTTCTTGTGGGCTTCTTGGGACATTAGCTTCACCATCCCCAAGCTTATGCAGAGCTGAATCTTCCAAGAGCCTTGACTGACCAGATGTCACCATTAGCATCAGAATAAAGACCCACCTGTCCCACCCTAGAAGAGCATTTTTGCGATTTTACTCCGACAGAGTGGAAAAGTATTTTGCCTTTTTCGCAGCAGTGAACACTATGCACCCTTATTTCCATGGCACCTCTTGAAACACCCCCTATATCCTCAGGAACAAGATTCACCCATGCTTCTTCTCCCATTCTTTCCCCACGGGCAGCCTCATAACTCCGCTCATCTTCAGGGACCCAGGTCAACCTCCAAAAGATCTGTGCTAGGCTGAGGGCACCAAGAAAATTGCAACCAGGGAACAAAGCAGCAGAGAGATGGTGGGGGCTTTGAAAGGGTGGATGGGAACTCAGCTCACTCCAACTAGAAACTGGTCCCTTCACTCCGGTCGTGAATCAAACGGATACAAACTGATCTTTGTGCACAGAACACCCCTCCTCCCTCTCTCCCCATTTTCTTGTAAGCATCATGAAGGCAAAAAAATTGTCTCTTTTTTCTTTCTTTCCACGTTAGAGTCTCCAGCACCTTCCACAGCACCTGGACATGGTAGGCACTCAGTATAAATTTGTTCCTTTTAAAAAAATCAAATTATATCTCTCAAGAAGTCTATTGTATTATAAACACAATTTTCCTGACTCCCTCCATTTCTCCTATCACACCATGAGCTTGGTGGGTAGCAGTAGAAGATGGCTTCGGGGTCCTGTTAGGAAGCTGTTGGGACTCAGCCCTTAGCATACCAGGTCCTCTTTTCCTAGGTTTTGTCTCCCAAACCTCTTCCTCCTTATCCTTTGTTGTTGCTCTTCCAGTTCCCCACCTGCTCCTGTGGCCCTTACCGGTTCAGACAGTCATGCCCTGGTTCCATGCCCTGGCCTGGGGCCAGCATCCCCCACTCCTCACCCAACTGAGACTTTCCGGGTCTCCCCTGCCAGTTTGCTTTCCCACCCTCCATTCCTGAAATCCCCTCCCTGGCCCAAGTCCAAAACTCATCCCCCTCCAGCCCCTCCTTCCTCCACTCATCTGGGAAGGAAGGTTAGACAGATATCGGGGCTGTTTCTCTTTCACTTTTATCCTCCCTGTTAGCACCCAGCACAGTGGCTTACATTTACTTTGCTCTTCTGCCCCACCCTGTGCTTAACAAGAACTACAATAAGGTTCATTTTCCTAATCTTTTAAGGCTATAGGAGATCCCAGCAGTTATTGAGATCTCAGTTGTGACTGAAATAGAAAATTGAGTTTAAACACCTGCTTAGTTTATAACTTTATCATCAAGATCATAATATCTTCTATTAAATGGCTATTATGTGCTGGACACCGCTGGATGCTTTACAAATCACCAACACCCATACCCATACCCTCAGGTAGACAGCTCTATTTTGCATGGGAAGAAACTGAGGCACGAAGAAGGAAGTTACTGAACTTCCTCAAAGTCACTCATTCGGCAAGCCATGGAGCTGGAATTGGAAACCAGGTCTCTCTCACTTCAAAGCCTGGCATGCCTCAGTTCTCATAGAGATTCCACCAGGCAGTCTGTTTCCACTATCAACTGGTCTTTTGCCTGTTTGCTCTACAGCCTTTACTCCAAATTTTAGAGAAACTTAGTCTTCCATGAAGATTATAAATGAACCTGCTACTCCCAGGATCTTTTGTACCCAAACCCAGGAGGTGCCACCACTTAAAACTATCAGGCACATCCTAATCTGTGGCCACACTGTCCTCTTTGGTGGGCCACTGTGGCCAGTCTTTTCTGCCTGACTCCCTCTCAGTCCTTTCCGGAATTGCTAGGAGATGGGCAGCAGGGACCTAGGACTGGCCAGCTGCAAGTTCAGGGCTGGGATGAACAGTCTCATTGAAAGCTCCCAGAAAGGCTTTCACTATTATTTATTTTTTCTAGAAACATTGCTGAGTATAAATTATTACTGCCAGCAGATCAGAAGCAGAGCCTGAACTTCTATGTGATGGCTCCTACATTCTACTTGTGTTCCTCCAATATGAAGATCCAAGTAGTGGGAAGATGAATGCTGTAAGGCAGACATTGCCACTCCCTGGCTATATGATATCAAGCAATCTAATTATTTTGGGCTTCAGTTTTCCTTACCAGGATAATGGGAATAATAATGCCTGCCATCACAGGTTTCTTGGCAATGATTAGAATATACAGTATGAGGTGCCTGACACATATATTAGGTGTTCAAGCAGGTACACTCCCTTCCCTGAGCCTGGGTCACATTCTCCCTTTCTTGCCTTTACAAGGCCAGATAATGGATAAATGTGAGTCAGAAAGCATTAACAATTGGCAGGCAAACAGTAGGCACATGTTTAATAAATAATGACCCTTGAACATGATGTCAAGGGATAATTTTTATGGAGACAAAAAAATAATCTATCCCAGTCTTTTCTTTGTAAAAAGAAGCTAGGGTAGATTGTTGTTGCCTCTTTTCTAGACATAGGCTAAATGTTTTATCCAAGTCTCTAAAGGCAAACAATTTCATTAAGTGAGACCCATTAGAGAAAAGATCAGCCCGAGAATGTAAGAGTTAAGAATTATAGAACATTTCCAAATGAAAACAGTTTTGCTCCTGGATACATAGAGAAAAATCTAACCTAGAAAAGGTCTGGGTAGTTGAGATTTTGCCAGGCATATTTTATGGCCAGGGAAGAAAGGTTTATAATTGCAAGCACCATTTACATAAAACTATTGCTATATTTGGGATAGTTTGGGATGTTTGAAAACAGATTGTTCCCATGAAATTACAAACATTTCTCCTGCTATCACAATTTTGCGCTGTTATTTGCCATGGCATTCTGGAAGAAACAAAGGTGCATAACAGTACACTAAAGTCTGTTTCTAAGACTCATGCTCAGAATTCACATGTGAATTTCTTCGGTTTGAGTTCATGATGTCTCTTCTTTGACCTTCGCTAGATTAATGTGATTGTTGCCAAAGTACTCCTCCATCATTTCGTCCAGTCTTTCCAGATTGTTTTCTAGTTTTTATAGATGCTCCTATTTCTTTGTTCCTTTCTATCATCATAGTGACACTTTCTTTGAAATAATTTTAATTCCTTTTTTAAAAAAAGAATCACGATTATGGAGGACAAGTCAATACGGAAAGAAATTATCCATGGAATAAAATCACTAAATATTCATGCTGTCTGTTTCTGAAGGGGGAGGGAAGGAGAAACTAATAATTGCTGCAGTCAACCTTACGTGGGCCCACAATTTCTGAGCAATCACACTTGTAAAAGCACTTCTCATGTTTTTTCTCAATTTGTTTTAGTTTTCTTTCCCTAAGAAGGAATTGTGGCCCTGCAAAAATTTATGTTCATCTATTTACTCCATTTTTTTTTGGTTCTACAAGCACAAATAAGAGCCAGAAAGTTTTTATTAAGTGGAAAATGTCTATTTTTTCCCACAGTCATAGATCTTATTAATATAATGGTTAAAATGATTTAACTCGAATTCTGATCCTCCTAAACTAAAATGAATCATCATCACTGAGCTATAATCCGAGAAATTAATGGAAATTTTCAAGGCATACAAAAGTCATAATGTTTTTGAATGGAGAGTGGAGGGATTGGCTTATATGGTCTTAATTCTAATGATTGATACCATAAAAAATTCTTAATTATACTGGTAATTTCAAAAATTACTTGCCATACGAGAATGTTTAAGTGATTTTCATCTCAAAACTAAATGTAAAAATCTCTGAGGTTGGGCTAAACAAATTATTATTTACCAAGTGTGGACGAATTTCATTCATTGTGCCTGTTTAGGGGCAGTGACAGTCGTGAGATCTCGTATGTTCCACCCTACAATGTGCCTCCCTTCTGGGTGGTCCATGTAGCTGGCCACTCTTGGTGGCCTTTTAAGCATGATATTCCTTTGCACACCACTGAGGCACGGATTGCCTCTGCAAGAAACATGCATCCTTTTCCAAATGAGAACAATTTGGATAAGCAATGTAAAAATGTTAAATGATCATATTGCCATCTTATCTTTTGAAATCATTTGAACAGAAATGTAGCACCTGAAGAAAGGCTCAGACCACAAAGCCAGTTATTTCACCAAGAATCTCTTTAAAGAGCCCTCCAAGAAGTATGTTCCACTGCTCAATCGCATTCTTTGCATTCTCTTCCTCTTTATTGATGATGGAGCTAGAGAGTTATGATAACTTGTAAACTCCATTTTTCTTTTTTGGAAAAGCACACTGCCACTCATAAACATCACAGCCAGGGGCAAAGGACACCTGTCCCACTGGATGGGTGTGCACATGATTGATTAGGCACTTTTACTGATAACAGTGCAAAGCACGGGGGGAAATTCTAAAAGCCTCATTCTCCCACAAGCCCTGTGGGCCAGCCACATCACTTAATTTTGGGCTATGATCTTAGTTCTCCATCCCCTGACAAAGAAATATGGCTTCTCGCCTGTTTCTGAGGGAAATGCTCTCCTCACAGAGACCTTGGTCTTACCTTTGAGCTACACTTGTACAATGGGTGACTGATAGAATCCACATAGTGGTGCCTCATGCAGCGTCGAGGGTCCGAGTCCATTACGAACGAGCTGTCCGTTTTACTGTCTGTATCTCCCATTATCACCAGCAGGGAGAGCATAGAAAAGGATGCAGCTAGTACATGTTTTCTCATTGTTGTAAGGAAAAACTTCTCTAGAAGAACAGCAGAGGGAGGCAGAGGACAAAAAATTGGAAATGGCTTCACCTCCTAGGATCCAGTCCCGTTCAAGGAAAGGGCAGGATCGGGCTGAAGCTTTCTGGTTGTCATTGTCCTTTATGTGCTGGAGTTTTGTCTTACTCTTTGCACTTGCAATCCATCATCACAGTATCTGCTGCACAGCTGGAATGAAAACAGAAATTATTTTCCCCAGAATTATTTACCCAGAACCACTAATGGAACCCAGGAGGTATTAAGTAGAATTTTTCCATGTTATTTTGAGAGGAGAATATTGGTTTCTAGAGCGTCATTAGCAGAGGCTGTCATCCATTCCACCCCAACTCCCATAGTTTATGCTACATATTTATAACCATTTGGAGGTGGACACAATGGTTTAATGGAAGCACATGTTGACTTTAATTGCTGAAGTCCATGTTCGTAGGGCCAAGAATAGTTTGAACCCATGTTAAGGATTAAACATGTTGTTCTGGCAACAACGTAACCGAATTGGGTGGTCTCATCTTTGTCCTTGGTTGGTGGGGGCGGGAGGGTCTATTCAGTTTCTCAGCAAGCTTTGGTGTCAGCGTCAGCTTACAGGGCTAGAGAGGAGGCAGGTCAGCACTAATGAACACAAGCCATGTCCCACAGGGAAGCACATTTTCCATTTCCAAGTCCATACTCACCCACCCACCTAATTTTCCACTTCTGTGCTCTAGGCTCATCCTGTTTTTGTTTTAAGCCCCATAGCACCCAGCACTGATGACAAACTGCATCTGAAATACACATTATGCTAACTGGCCTCCAGCATGGTTAAGGTATCACACGTGTATTTGCCAACAGAGTCACATTTCTGCAGAGCCTTTGTAGCCTGGGCACATGGTGTAATTCGAAAAAGAAAGCAGTTGTTGGAACAGACTTACCATTAAAATAGGATCATATTATACCGGTTTTTCTGAAATTTGCTTTGTTCTTTGGACCATACCTCTTGGACAAAGGACTGGGGTCCAGAGATCTCTCCAGATTACCTCACTAACTCCCCAGGCATAGCCAACACTGGTGCTTTCTGTTTTTTTAACCACAACAGAAGACAGAAAGTATCAAAAATATTTTCAAACATTTAGGAAAATTGGGAGGGCCTGCTATTACATCCAAAACAAAAGGAACATGATAATTAAAGCTTCGGGAAAACTTTCAAAGGTATTTCAGATAAAAGTTTGATCATTTTGTTCATAGGCAACATTTTCCTTAACTTCCTACTCATGAACAGTCTGAATAAACAGGGCAAAGTGTTGATAAAATCAAGATTAGGAGTTCAAGTTGGCATAAGCCAATTTATTTTGCACTAATAGAATGGCGTCAGACCCATTTAGCCTCAATTAGCTGTCTTGGAAGTGTGAGGTAGGGGATCCTAAGTGGAAAGGGGTGTGTGAGATAGGGCTGTTTCAGAGCACAGAATCCCTGGCAATAGCAAAGCCTCAGCACATGTGCCTCAGGGAAGTCCTATAAATTGCAGGAAGGGCAAGGACCAGTAATGAGGGGACCCACCTGGACTTGAGTCCTGGCACTGCCATTAATTAGCTGGGGAAGCCTTACACAAGTCATTCAACCTCCTCTAGCCCAAGTTTCCTCATCTGTAGAGGGAAGGAGTTGACAGAGATGGCATCTGCTGTCCCTTTGTGTTCTAAAATGCCACCACTTGATAACTATGGATTCAGTTACTATCATCTCCATATGCAGACAGTGAGCCCAAAGTTGACGAGACCATATTCCAGCACAACTTTGCACCACTTTATGTTCATGCTAATAGCAACATCTCATTGAAATAAATCAAACCCGTGCCCAAAGTTTCAAATCTGCAAAGGATGCAGAAGAGCATGTTTGTTTTCTTTTCATCTGCATAATCTAGGTTTTCCTATACACGTTACCCTGAAAATTACCAAGACAACAACTCAAAGAGCCAGAACTTTCTTGGGGTCCACGTTCAGAGGATGAAATATTACTGACCATTTCCCAAGTTTCACTGTGACTAAATTATCCCAAGTGGTTATCTGTCTCTTTGAAGCCTTAATTAGTGTCAGAAAGAGAATTGATTAGATTTCACTGCTTCGGTCTACAGATATTTCCCCCAGGAGTCAATGGCAAAAGGATGAAGAGAGAAGCAGACATTCCAGTCCTGGCCCTCCTTCTGCACTGCCAGCAACTTCTCTTCAGAGCCATGGCCAGGAGGTATGGTTAAATGAGCAAAGCAAATTAAAGAACATCATGTACAGCATGATGGCAAAAACAAGCTACATCAATTACAAAACCCTATACATGTGTATGCATCGTTGTATTTATTGGCATTTCCACTTTCTCCACAGAAAAAGGAAATATAAAGGGCCCTTAAAGATAGAAGAGAATTTAAGAGAATAAAAGTCTCATTTAAGAGAATGAAAATTAAAGTACTTTGAAATACATTGTTCAACCAATCAGATTTACAAAGATTCCGAAGTCTGATCATGCACCCTATTGGCAAGGCTGTGGGAAAACAAGCCCATTTTGGAGAAAGTTCAGTATAAATTGGTCCAAACTCTGTAGAGGCCAATTTGGCAATACCTTTTAAAAATGCAAATGTATATAATTTAGAACCAGCAATTCCACTTCTGTGAATTATCCTACATGTGAAATCACATGAGCACATGGCTGAAATAGCATAAAATTGGAAACAGCATGAAATATCCATTAATAGGGGACTGGTTAATTATATTCTAAAATGTTCACACAACAATATACTAACCAACTATATATGGAAGGATGCAGAAACTCTATGTATTGATTTGAGTTAAAATGGAGAGAGATAAAAACACACGTTTGTATAGCAAAGCTCTGAAAGGATACCCAAGAAACTAACAAAATTAGTTACATGTGGTAGTTGAGGGACAGGCATGAGAGAAAGACTTTTCACTATATATCTTTTCGTATTTTTAGATTTTTGAGCTTGTGAATGTATACTTTATTTAAAATTTCATTAAAAAATAAGGCTTTCTCTTTTAAAAGCTCAGCTTAAATATGGTAACTAAGTTAATGGATGTTTACTGTTTGTGCCAGTTTGAGTATTTTAAAAATATTATATTTTTATTTCTTATAATTACGGGAAGGCATGCTAGTCTCTTAGTCAAATACTCTTCCAGGGCGACCACATAGTTCTTGTACATTACTGCCACCTAGTAGCACCATCCTGAATTGCAAGCACAGTTTAAAATTTTTTCCTAAAAATGAATAAAACACTTTGCAAGCAGATATTATGACATTTACACAGATAAAGAGATAGTTAATGTCACATACAATGTAACTTGATCATCTGGCTTTCTCTTTAGAGATGGTGAGCTGAACCCAGAAGTAATATTAAAGAATGAAAGATTGACAGGAAATGTTGCTTTACCATTAATTCTGAGACACAGATTTTTCATTTCAACACACTCAGAAAACGTGATAGTTGTTGCCCAGTTTTTATCTTAAATTCTGAAATAAGAATGTAAGCAACAATGTAAATATGCCACAAAACTCACAGAACCCTCAAAACCAAAACAAAAAGGTAAGATTCTGAAAACATAACCTGGGATTTTTTTTTTCTTTTGCCTTGAGTGTTCAAATTGAATGAACCAACACTGTTGTATTGAAGAAGAAATGAAAACAAAGCTCAAGAAAAGAGCAATGCTAAGTCAAGTTGTCAACATTGTGTTGCTCAGGGTGTGCATAGGTGAGAATGTGCAAAGTATGGGAGTGGGAGGAAGACCTCACAAAGAGGAAAATCAGGAATTAAGAAAATGTACACCACTGAGATCACCACTTTCTGGCAGCCTAGAATTATCTCTGCCTTGTAGCAGCTTCTGTTGTTTTCTCAAAACTAAATTAATTCCAGTTTGCCTTAATTTTTTAAGACATGTGTCATAAAATCAAATGCTGCCTACGAAGACTTAGAACCTTGGCCCAGGCAATAATGGATTGAACAAGAGAATGACTCTCTTGCTGAACTCAGTAGCCCTGTGGCCATGCTATGCTCTGGATACAGTCTCTGAGACATGGACTTGGCCGACGTACAGAGCCCACATTCTAATAGCTCCAATGTGGAGCCTCTGCCGGCAGGAGAGGCACGTAGGCTGGCGTGCCCGACTTTGGAGCTACCTTCCAAATGATACCAGTGGAAAAGAACAACTGGTGCCCAGATTTCCCCACCTGTCATCCTCAGCGAAATAATATAGCAGAGCTTACAGTGGGCCCAGCCTCCTGGGTGAGAGATGGTGTTGTGCCCACAGATCAGCTCACTCTTGGGCTGACCTTCTGGCTGGCAGAGGGTAAAGTGCTGGTTTCACGCAAGTTATCTCAGCAACAGGCTAAGACAAGTGGCATGTGCCAAGAATGGCCTTATTCTTGCCTTGCTTGCCAGGCACAGGAGGGTGGTGCATCAGTATCCATATTTCCCCCTAGGCTGTTTTCAATACTAATGTATACTGATATTCCCTTCTGTGGCTTCTTTCAACAAAAATTTTTTAACATGTATTTATTGAGCACCTACTGTGTGTCTCCTTTTGCTCTAGCAGATAAGAGATAGGGTCAGGGGAAAAATATAGTTCCTGTCCTCGATCCCTCTTCTAGCTCACTGACTCTGCAGGCAGAGTCTTGGCCTGTTGTTTTCCTGGATGGTTTTTTAGACACATTGATAAACTCTCTGAACATCTAATTTGTATCCAATATTCATTGCATCATTTCTAAGAAGACCAAGTTAAGCAAATAAAATATAATGACCTTGGAATGGAGTCAGTATATCAGCCAGAATTACTTGATATTTGTTGTAATTTTTAAAAAAATTATGGTATGAAGCATAAATAAAGTGAAGATGGTAGAACATAAAGCCTCTATCAAAGAAATTGCAAAAACATCAAAGATTTATAAGTGGAAGAAAGCTTGCTAGATAACCCTAGATAAAACTTCATACAGTACTAGGATCAGAAAAGCAAGAAACTCTAGGTCTAATTCAGAAAGTGTGAAGTGTTAAGTAGCCCCTTCCCAGGAACTCAAAGGATTCCAATTGGATCTAGTCAACTAGATGCCTTGGAGAATAAGTCAAATGCCTCTTCCCAAGGCAGTTAATTTATAAACTGTAAACAGCATGTTGGATTTTATAAAGCATCCTGTGCGTTCAATGAATGGTTTTTAATATTCCTAGCTGGCAGCACATCAGTAGCAGCCAAGGAGCCAAGCCTGGGCTGACCCAGAGGCAGCGGCACTGACTGCAAATGCTGCTAGGCCTCCAGCCTGCCAACTCCAGGTATCTCCAAGGATGGGCAGGCAAAAGGTCAGTGGGGAGGAAGCAGTTCTTGCTCCTTTCATCTCAGAGATAGGCACATTTCATGTGTCTAATCCAGTGCAGGGGTGGTGGGGGGGTGAGGGAATAAAGACAGCAATGACTGTCCCCAGAGTGCTACCTTAGGAGAAAAAAGACAACATTCTTGTGATTAAATAATAGTCCTCCAGTCTGTGATAGGACTCTGTGTTCTCCCAACCTGCACTACTAGCCAAGTGTAGCCAAGCTCAGCAGTGGGGGTGATGGAGGAAGAAAAGAGATGGGAGAAACAAAAAGGATGGAGGAATATGGCCAGGGAAAGAGGCAATGAATTACAATCCTGGGGTAAATAGGAGTGCTAAACTGAAGGACTAGAAATATAAATAATTTGGAGGGTGGGGAGATGAGCCAACTGTCAAATGCCCCCACCTATATGTATGTCCTTGGCTTGAATAGTTTTACTGTCTGAGGAGGGACTGGAGTGGGAGGACTCGACCTTGAGCCTGACTGAAGCTTAAAATCCTGACTTTTTTTTTCAGGCATTGTCAGGAACTCCAGAAAAACATCTCATTGTTATCCAAACTCCCACTTACCTACAGCTTTCATCTTTTCCTCCCTAGACCCATTGGTCGCCTATGTTGTTAGTGTTCCGTGTCCCTATACTGATTTGAAAGAAATATGGGATAACAATTTCACTGCATTCTGAAACTGATCCTCAAGCCCTGAGTCCTACCCTCCCATCATTGGCTGTGTGATCTTGAACAAGTCACTTGCCTTTTCTAGGACTCAATTTCCTCATCTGCAAAATGAACAGATTGGTCTAAATGCTTTTATGTGTCTATCCATTTCTAACAGTCTCCAACTCTACCCAAGCTTCTCAGAGTACAGCCCCTGCCTTGGGGCTACATATTCCCCAAAGCAATCCTACAAAAAGAGTTCCCTTCTTACTTAAGGAGTTAATGATCGCAAAAAACTTCTAAGGTGGTGTCTGATCCAACACTGAAGCCCAAGCTATAAGTATTTGCCCCTTGATGAAGCTATATTGGTGGCCTGAAATAAAAACAGCCATTAATAACCATTTGACTGAGTGCTTGCCATGTACTAAATAGTTTCTAAATTAATAATATCCTGTTAATCATAGGAAGTGGGCCGAGTGCAGCGGCTCATGCCTGTAAACCCAGCACTTTAGAAGGCAGTGTTGGGAGGATCACTTAAGCCCAGGAGTTCAAGATCATCCTGGGTAACACAGGGAGACTTCATCTCTACAAAAATAATAAAAAAATACTAGCCAGGCATGGTGGTACACGCTTGTCATCCCAGCTACTTGGGAGGTTGAGGTGGGAGGATCACCTGAGCATGGGTGGTTGAGCCTACAGTGGGCTGTGATCGCATCACTGCACTCCAGCCTGGGCATCAGAGTGAGACCCTGTCTCAAAAAAACAAAAGTTAACAGTAATATCAATAATAATAATAATAATAATATGAAGTAGTGAGGATATTTAACCAGTTACTATTTCTCTTAAAACTGTCTTTAAATTTGTGGGGTTTCTGTCCAGTACCCACCAAAGCATAAACGGGGAGAGAAGAAAGGCTAATATTAATAAATCATGCTAGGATTAGACTTCTTGCGTTTGATAATGACAATATAGGCTGAGTTCCACCCTCTTGCACCTTTCTTTTGAAAGACCCTTATTTCTTAACTGAGTTTGAGCCACAGATCCTCGTGCCCTAATGGGACAATCTCTGATACTCTGGTTCAGGATAGAAGAGAAAGATTGATTAGAAAAGTTGTCTTCTCTGCAAGTAGAATCAGTAGTCTTGGGGTCAAGAGTGAGGCCCTGTGCTTGGTAGAGTATCTACTACAGAGCCTCTCTGCTAGGGGAGGTACATTCCAGAAGCCCTGGGCTGGGACTTACGTCTAAAAGAGTTGACCACTGGGTATGGCACTTGGATCCTGTGCTGAGTATCTGTGGGCTTCTATGGCCCACAGATAATCAGAAAAGAGTCATTCTGAAGAATGGAAAGACTCATTCTGAGTTTTTAACAGTTGACATAACTAATTGACTTTTAGAATACAAACCTTGCATAAATCGGAAACGACCAGGTCAGGTTACCCAAGTGTCAGGAGGTACTTTTCTGTTGAAGTCTTTTCCTCTAGGGATTTGATTATTTCTGTAAATCCAGCTACCCAAATAAAAGCTGTGGCTGAGATGGGGATGAGCTGTCAGAAAATGCTTAGGGGTGGCCTTTCTATAGTGCCACAAATCAACAGTAGCCCTAAACACAGAGTCCTCTTCTGTCCTTTCTTCAATGGGGAATTAAAGTAGGGAGAGAGCAGGTCATGGGAGAAGTAACAAAAGAGGAGGAGGAGGAGGAAGGATTCATTTTGAAGTTCAAAATCTGCCACTGCCCTTTCAATTTTTTCAAATAGCACAATTTCAGTCAGGGAAGGATCCCTTCATTTCACCCACTCCCTCCCAGGAAGGAGATTTTGTATGAGGAATGAGACACACTCTACTGCTCACCTTACATAAGACCCTTTAGAAGGAAAATAGGAGAGTTCCGAGACACCCAACTCAGAGGACTCAGTCTTGCCAAAATGCATGAATGTACATTCTCCCTGTGGAAAAGAAAAGGTGCCAGGTGTTCTGGGGACACTTGTGCTGAAACAACTAAACACTTGTTCTGCTGCTGTACTGCTGGCTGTGGTATGGCCTCAGGAGGAGAAGTGACCAATGTTAGCTCAGGGTACAGGCTCCCTTTTACCCTAGAGCCAAATGAGCATGTTGGCCTTTCTTCAAAGAGTGCAGCAAAGTGTTTCCAAAGCTGCGTTTGAACCTCCTCACCCGCAACAACACTTTGGAATGGTGGGTAGTGATCTCACCTAACAGCTGTAGAGCCCTTAGTTAGGAATGGGGCATAAACAATAGGAGCAACTCAGTCTTTCCATTCCCCATTCAATTTGCCTTTTCTGCCCAATGGTGGGATTTGAATGCTGAATTCAATCCCGTTGCAATCCGGAATGCTCCTAGACTCAGACATATGTCAAAGGGGCAAGGTTCTCATAAAAATCACATAAAAATGCGTGTCCCTATATTGCTGATAACCCTGAACTTGTTGGGGTGGTGGTTTTCTGCTTGTCTTGATTTGCTTAAACCATGCATGCTGCAGCTATGTCTATGTCTTTTGACTGCCAGCTTCCCTGTAACAATACTATTCTGCTGCCTTTGGATTCCACATCTCAAAAGAAAAATTTAAATTCTGAAAAGGAGTAATTTTTCATAATTTGGTGGGGGGCAGTGAAATCACAGCAATGTAATGAGCCCTAAAATATCCTCTCAAGTTTTAAAGAAAAATTGGACTTTGATTAAGGATTGGATTTCTTTGATTCTTTACATCCATTATAGTTTGTGGATACAAATTATATTTGTACCCACATAATTAGGTACAAATGTGTGTACCTCCATTTTACTTTGAGTTGAAAATAGGGGATGTTTTTTCACTTGAGGAGTTGACCTCCTTTTCAGGTAAAGACAGCAACTTCAAACACCTTCCTGGGAGGGAGAGTGGGTGAAATAAAGGGATCCTTCCCTTTCTGAAATTGTGATATTTGAAAATATTGAAAGGGCAACAGCAGATTTTGAACATCAAAAATAATCCTTCTTACTTCTCTTTTGTTACTTCTCCCCTGACCTGCTCTCTCCCTATTTTTATTCCCTACTGATGAAAGGATGGAAGAGGACTCCACTTTTAGGGCTGTTGTTGGTTTGTGGCACTGTAGAAAGGCCACCCTTGAGCATTTTCTGACAGCTTATCAACGTTCTTGAATGTCTTAACCTGTTGCCCTTTCATTTTTAAAGGATACTGCAATTGGTTGGATCATGGCTTAAAAGAAAAAGTTGGGATTGAGCCAGGCCTTGGAAGAGAGCAAATTGTCTGAAAAATTCTTAGCTTTTGTGGAAAAAAAAAAGAAAAAAGAAAAGACAAAAATGTTATCTGTTGCAAATCTTATACCCAGTTTAAAGCTACTAGTCAATGTTTATGTCCAGATTTTGCCATGAGGGTGAAATGGACCCCAACTGGATGAATTCCTGATTATGAGCACTGGGGATATGTCGCCAACTGAAGTTACCCATTCTTTGAATTTTCTGAGTCAGCACTCTTCCTAACAAGAAAGTAGTTGTTTCAGATTGCAAACCCCATCCAGGGTTTCACGTTCTTACTGTTGAAAATGGGTCTGGGGGTATGACTCTAGTGACATATCCTTGACCATCAGGCTCTGAGAACCTCTGATGAAGGGGACAGTGCACATGAATGGTGACAAGCAAATGACTGCCGGAGACACAAGAAAAAAGCTTTGCAGATGCAAGGGAAGCTGGCATCAGAAATAATGCCATCGGCACAATCTTCCTCAACAACTCAACTGTGTGGGTGTGTGAATTTGCAGCATGCAACCTGCACAGCCAAGAAAGTACTGATTCCAGTTCCAGCCTCCCCTGCCCTGCTGCACACACATAGGGGTTTCGGAAGGATTTCCCACCCTTTGTTTTCTCCTGAAATTAAACACAGAAGTTCATGATTGCTGACCTGATGGGCGAGGAGTGGATACTACCAGCTGGAACATTGCCACTGGCAGGGGCAGACAAGAAAACAGGAATGCTCTTAATGTCCTCCCAAAGAAAACCTTTGATGGACAAAAGAGTGGTTGTATTTTTACCCTCTCCCTTCATGCTGCCAGGCGTCTTTAAATAGATCCTCTAGCCTAGGGACTTGTATGGAATAATTCATATTAAAACCCAAGAAGTGGTAGTGGAGGGGAACTGGTTCTTTCTTCTCTTTCTTTCCCTTTCTTTCTTCCTTTCTTTTTTTCTTCTTGTCAGGCTAACAGGGAAAGACTCATTTTAATTCAGCTGCTTTAAGTTTTTCCTTTTGGGTCCTTTAATGAATTTTAGCTAATTTGAAAAAGACGACCAAAGCCCCCAGAAAAAGAAAAGGAATAGGAAGCCGCCTGGTAGCTTGCTCTTTAATACCTTTTGGTCCCAGGGACATTAGCAGCATCTTTTAAGGATGTCACAGGGAGGTTTACATTGAGGCTCTTAAATGGGAATCTCTAATTGAGAGGTCCACTTCCTTCCATTTGCAACTCATCAACGAAACTGTTGTTCTGCTCTTAAGAGACAGAAAGAAAGAAAGAAAAAATCCCGCCCCATCTCCAAAGCCCCATGCATTTTTTAGTTCGGATCAACCCAGAATATATTTCTCCCCTCTTTCTTTCACTAAATGGGTTTCATAAAGACATTCGGGTCTGTGCTGGCCAAATTAGAAGTCCTGTCTCTCTTTCTTTCTGTTTGGGGAGGGAGGGATGTGGGAAGGACAGACCGGGAAAGGGGGCAGGGCAGGGGCCAAGGATCCAGAGGGCTTTGTTTCAAGCCGCTTGTCTCTCCCCTGAAACAGAGAATAACCACATTTCTCTTAATGTAGGCCGAAGTGCATCCGGGCATTCCCATAGCGCTCCCACCCCAAGGCCTTTGCCGGAGATGTTCTGGTCACTGTGATGGTATGCTCGTTCCTGCCAACCCGGTCACTCCAGCCCCGCTCTCGGCAGCCCAAAGGGCAGCTAAGCCATGTGGCTGCTCCTCTCTGTGAGTGGATTCAGGCTCGGGACTACAAAAAGCCCCCCAATCCTATCAGCCCGGCAGAGCTGGTGCCAAGAATGACATCCTGGGAATACTATGGAGATGGGGAGATCCCATGGGCTGTTCTCCCCGGATGGAACAGGACCCAAGCTGTCTGGAAAACAGGCAGAGCAAAGAGCCAGCTGACAATGGAAGGAGCTCAGGCGAAGGGAAAAGGGGGCGGGCTGGGAGCAGTGGTGAGCAAAAGAAAAGAAAAGCCACATGCCACCCAGGAAGATTCCAGGACTGGCGGGAGGAGGTGGAGGAGGAAGGACTTGCAGGAAACAAGTACCCAGACATGGCACTGCCAGTCTAGCTGGATTCTTTTCTGAATTAGATTATGCGAAAGAAAGAAGGGAAATATATAGCCAGCCAGCTGTTCAAAGGCTTACAACCTTGCTTTTATTGTCCGGGTAAGTTGGTGAGGTGGGGCATCAGAGGAATTCCAAACATACCATCCCAGAGAAATTTTAATATGTTCCACAGTGTCATACACGAAGAGGAAATGACAGCTGATCACAGCCAGGGCAGGCCACAGCAACCCAGGCCCTGGAGCTCACCCACCCTCTCTCACAGCCCTGCTTCCCCGCTCTGCCTTAGCACTTCACAGTCTGTCCACCTGCCTTCCCATCCCCTCTGCTCCCACTGGCCGCTGGCCTAGTGCAGAGGGCCTGGGCAAAGAAGCAGTCACTGGCCGTCATGGGAAGAGGTGAGGATGGGCTCGAAGGCCGCTGGCCAAGAAGCTGAGGGCTGGCTAGGGTGAGTCAGGCACCCCAGGGAGTCAGAGGCATTTTAATCCAACCACGGGGGATTATCTGCTGATAAGGACCAAGTCAAGGACCCTGGTGATGCTGTTTTCAGGGTTTTTTTTTTTTTTCCCCCAGTAACCTAAACACGTGATAAAACACCATACTGGGTTATTTGAAAGCAACACTGTGTGGCTATGATGGAGACCTGGGTTTGGGGAACAGTTTCCAACAGCTTCTTCCCAGGGGCCTCTTGAATTTAGGCCAGGCCCAGAGGTCATTGGTTTTGATACTGGGGGTGGGACAAGTAAGTGGTGAGGGATAGTGACTGCATCTTCCTCCATATGCATGTTTCTAATTCGATGATTCATCAAGTGGCCCTGATGTTAGCTACTGAGTAGGCGACTCACACCCATCCCCAATAGAGACAGCATATGGTCCTTTCCACAGGGTGCTCAGGAGAGCAGAGAAAGGATAAACTACTGTCTTTTTCCGGGGTTCTTCTACCCAGGCTGGAAAGATCTAGCCGTGTTAGCTGTGCAAATGACGTGTACAAACGATCTGGTGAAAAAGGCCAAAGGGCAATCCCTTAATCATAAATGGAAAGAAAACCCACTGATGAGTGAGAATCATTTCAAGTAAATCTAGAAACCAGTAGCTGTTTTAAATAATTCTTTATAACAGGAAAGTTATTGCCCACTTTACCCATTGGCAATGCCCACTTCAGTTCCAAAATCTAACTAGAGATGGCATATGGACTGAGAATTAGAGTATGGGACAATGTCTCATTCACCTTTGCATCCATCGGGACTAGCATAGCACTGGGCATCTAGAAAATGCTTAAGAAATATTTATTTAAAAATTGATGAAATAAATAATTAACCAGCGAATAATAGTACTTGAATTGTGAGTTCTTAAAATAAAGATTGCTGGCCACCATTGGTGGCTATAATTCCAAGAAACTCACCACATTTTTCAAGGGCCCAGGAAAATAAATGAGTTGGAAATTGTTAAATGTATTGAAAAATGATTTATTTTTCCCTTGACAGTGTCATTGGAACTCGAATTAAGATTGAAAACTCCACAGGCACATTTCCATCTGTGGGTGTCAGCTGCTTGGTACACAGTCGTAAGAAGGCCTCAGCCAGTTCTCCCGTTACCTGAACCAAATGTATTTTAAAATAAATGATGCAAAACATTGCATTTTGTGTTCAAATACTCTCATGTAATGATCTGAATAATAGTTTAAGAAAATTGTTTTGATTCAGCTAAATGCTTTGCTAACCGCAGTTTTTTTTAAAAAAAAATTACAATAAAATTTTACAGCAATGGAATCCATAGTGTCTTTTATGGCTTTCTTGAATAATGAATACCCCAAAGTTGTAAAATAACCTATTCAAATATCAGATTTTCATTCAGCGATGCTTATTAGGCTGGTTATCAGAGAAAATCAGAAAAGTTTTGCATAAACTGTGTACCAATTTGCAATGAAAACTGGCAAACAGGACCATAAAGTTTCCTTGAATTAGTAAGACTGATGAGAAGAAAATGAGCAGATATTTGCATCTGGTTTAAACGCTCAGTTGAGAAGCATTGTGCAGTCCCCGCTGTATTTGGTTGACACCCACAGCAACCCCGCATTTCAGTCATCTCTCTGTTTTCAAATGCACCTGGTATTTAATCTTATGTGTTGGGGTAATTTGCCAATGCCAGCTCCTTGTAATTAAAATACACTAATATTTGAAATGAAAAGAGACATGTTTCACAGCAGCCATATCTGTTATTAATGAGTTACAAAGAACTGTACAAGGGACTCCCATCTTGCCAAATAGCTTCCTTTCCCGCACCTGAATCTCAGTAAAGATGGGAGTCTGCCTCTCATGGAGGCTTATCTGGGTTTGTCTATTACAATGAGCCTCAGTTACTGGGCGTTCTGAGTCATTAACATTCTGTACACAATCAAACTTCCCGTCCCCCAAGAAAGAGTTATGCCCAGGCCTCCTACAGCTCAATTGTTCATTGAAAGAGAGAACTTGTATTCCAAAGTTTGAAAGAAACCTCGGAATATCCCGCAGGTAGGAGTCATTCCTACAGGTCCTGGTCTCTGTGCTGGTGGGAGCATCCTTTCCCGGTCACTCCTTGAACATCATGCTGCAGGGACGAGCTGATGACTAAAAATAACCCCCTGCAATAAGTCCAAGGCAAACAGCATGCATTTCCTCGGACTTTTTGCCCAATCAAAATCATACAGTAAATCCATCCTCATCTCCTGCCGGTGCTCCCCAATGCATCTATGGAAGCGAAGACCTGCACGCTGAAAGAAGAGTGCAAGGGAGCAGGATTCCTGCAAAGCGTGACACAGAAAGCTAGAAATAAATGTTGCCTATTGTTTGAAGTCATTCTGAGCACTCCGGCAGAGCCCTGGCAGGAGATCAGCAGCATACATAAGTAGTAATAAAAGTAAACAGTGCGCTTTTAAACTCGCAGTCTTGCCTGCGTTAATAGTGCCCCCATTGTAAGTGGGATGAGGGTGCTGGGGAAGATACTGGGCTCCATGAATCCATGTTGGCGAGTTGCTGCTTCGCAGCCCCCTTTCACGGGGTCAACTATAAGAACCATCACAAAGTTACATCTAACTACGCAGAGAGTTTGAAAAGAAAAATCTCTTTAAGTCAAACCAAAAGATATTTTCAAGCTTTTCTAGGAGGCTCCCTGCTCTGTCACAGACTTCAAAGACCCGTTCATTTAAGAAACACAATGCTAGCATGCTACAGATTAATGCAAATTAAAGTAATGCAAATTTAAGTGGTATTTAAAGGTTGTCTCTTTGTCTGAGAGGAGGATGAAATGCTCGGTTTGGAAAGAAGCGATTTCCTAGGCAAGCCGGCAGCGCTTGTTTTCCTGCTTACCTTAGGGGAACGCAGGGCTCCTTTCTTCTCAGACTTTTCTGAGAGCTAGAAAGAGGTCCTGTTACTTCCAAATGCTTTTGTTCTTCTGTCCCTCTGTCACATGGCTTGCCTTTTATATTTGCAACACACAAAAGTTAGGACTGTTGTTTAAGCGACACAGGGAGAGAGAGAGGGAGAGAGAGAGAGGGAGAGAGAGAGAGGGAGAGAGAGAGAGAGAATGTCAAATGGAAAAGTGCCATTGCAGTCATATATCAATCAGGCGTGCGGCCGCAGCAGCGCACTAGCAAATGGGAATGCCACGGAAATGTGAGGCGCTCGTTATCGGGGACTCAGCCTCTGCCCACCGCTCGGCTCCCTTCCACGGAGCATCTTACGATGGGAACAGCGTAGCAGAACAAGGGCGAGGAAGTTTCTTTCTTTCTTTCTTTCTTTTTTAATGGTATTATGGAACTAATAAGAGGCCAAATGAATATTCTGAATTTAATTCTTTTTCAAGCATGTGGCTGCCATAAAGATGTGCCGTCCGCAATAGAGACGTATAGTTTTGGAAATACAAAGGCAGTGTGGCATTCTGTTGAACGATTCGGCAGCTGACTGTGATGAAGTTGAAATTCTAAGTAAGAGAGGGGAAAGATGGGAACCAGAAATTTTTTTCTCAGGCGATGCTGTTGAAGCAAGTGCAAAACGCTGCCCTATTTTATCACGATGTGTGTGGGTGGTGAGAGTTCTTTTTTTCAGGGTTGTTCATCCATTAAATGATTTTTAGCAGCATATACATGATTAAATTCACAATGGCACTTTAATAAGCCCCTTCATCTGCATCATTTAGAATAAAACTTTAGGTCTGATTTAGAAACAATGAGAACGTGTATTCCGTGACTCCTTGAGCTATATGAAGGAGAAACTAATAGATAAAGCTAACCCATTACACAACAACTAGTAGAAAAGTGACAAAGGTAACTATGTGTGTGGGTTAAATACCTGCAGCTGAATCATGCTGTGTTATGAGCTGTGGGACTACAAAGGCAAATATTTCATAATTCTTGCCCTTTGAAAGCTTAAAATTAACACAGAAAACCGTCAGGGATTTTGGAGGAAAATACAAAGAACATTTAATAATTATTTTATGTCAGGTAAATCAGACCCAGAATAATTTGTTTTATTAATACTACTGATGAAGAATTAAACTGAGAATTTAAAAAATATATATTTCGTGGAAAAAATAATACATTATAAAACTCAAAAAGAAATTTTTCTTGGGAGCTTCATGTAATTGTTGATGCTGAAACTGTCTTGTTCAACTCTGTATCAAACTATTTGTTATTCATTAATAAATTTACATTCACCTTATTACTTTTCCATGGGACCTTTACTCCAGTCACTGATATTTGCAAGAGGTGTCTTAAAACTTTCAGTTTTATTGCCAGAAATCCCTTTTCTTATGCTCCACCTGGAAAAAAAAATACCCTGTCTACCTTGGACCAGCCAGTCACAAACAGAATCCACCTGCGAAGATCATGGATAAATGACAAATTCAAAGCCTTGAAAGAAAACCTGGCACTTGGCTGATGATGATATTGGCTAAATATCTTAAAAGCAGAAGATCAAAAAGCAAATGGAAATTGGGCCTTAAAACTGGAAATAATCTGAAAGGGGAAATGACTTGTAGCTGAGTAAGAGCCATGGAAACAGTCAGGAATACATTTTCTGGCCTAATTTTGTGGGTCAGATTGGGAGGGGGAATAAACTCTTTGGCCACCAACATTTTCAAATATCAGAACTTGACATCCGTCCACCTTCTCATTTCTCCCAAGAAATAATCTGTGGCTTTCTCAACATATGCTCGCCACTCCACCCTGCCATCTTTCACCTTCAGGTTGTCAGGGTTGCATGAATTCTGCCCAGTTCCTGGGCAGAATTTTCCAGCATTCTACAATCTGCCCTTCTGAAAGAGCACCACAGAAAGTGTAAAGATTGCAAACACATTGACTGCTTGGCCACAGAAGACAAGATCTCTCCCAGATGGAGTCCCACTGCTTCTTCCAGCCGTTATTTTGTCAGGAGTGGCGAAGAATACCATCTGCTGCCCCATTCAAGAGGAAGGCTTTGCCTCCCCACATTGGGCTCCAGAGAACCCATTTCTAAGCCTGTCAATAGAGAGCTGGCAACAGCAACTGTTTTCATCTCATCACCATGCTTTTAGAAAGGTCACTGTGCCACGTGTAGTTTCTTTACTGGCCATCATTAATGTTGCTGAGAAAGAAGGACTCCCTTTAACTTTGCCAAAGGGATGAAGGGACCCCTGCTGTTATTTCGTACGTATTAAGGGAGAGAAGAGTTTGCAGAAGGAGATGTCTATCAGCTGGCTGAGAAATCCTTCAAGGGATCACTTCTCAGCCTTTTATTTCTGGTCCTGTTTCAGGTTGGGTTCCTCTTTCATGGTAGCCCTAGTGGATATTTACAGGAGTCACCTAGCATTCAAACACCCCTGGGGGGATGGGTAGTCCCAAAGCAGGTGGGAGACAGGACCCGACTTCTTGCTGCAGAACCTGAAGAAGCAGGTGTTTCCCCTCCCCTCCTCAGGACAGCTGGAGGAGCCAGGTGTAACCAAGCCTGGTTCACCAGATGAGCCATCTGGGAGGAATGACCAAGGCATGCCGATTTTGTGGTTCCACAGGAATCGAGATCCCAGAGGTTGCAGCAGCTGGTGTGGGGAGCTACAGAGTCCAGCAGTGTGACAGTGAGTAATCTGGGGACACAGGGCCTGTGGCGACATCCTCAGTAGTTTCGTCTCTTTGATTGCATCTGTGTTTGCCACCATTTTATGAGCCTGGGGCTCCAGCTTTCCTGGTGATTCTGTGAACTGCACCCCATCCCCACCCCCACCAAGATCCTACCAATAAATTCCTTTCTCCTTTAATTAGCTAGAGATAGTTTTTGAGGTTGGCAACTAGGAATCCTAACCTGAATATTACATTTTCCAAATTTAGGCAAACTAACATCATTAACATACAGATGGAAACACAGTCTCCACTTCCTCATAGTTACTTTCCCAAACAAATAAATGGCTTCAGATTCATTGTCAGTCTGCTCTAGTCTCTGCTATAGTATTGCAAAAGTAGGAAATTCCTTTGTGGGTGTATGATAAGATCCATGGTGTATGTGCATTTGTGTAATCCCAGTATACCAGCATAATCTACGAGGCACAGTTTATAATTTTCTGTGAGAATGCTAATTTCTATTGTCCATGAATATGATAGTATTCATTCATTCAAAAATACCTGTTAATAGTAATAGCAACCACTTAACGGGTGTTTACGCTCTGTCAGCCTCTGTGCCAAATATTCTATATGTATTATCTCTTTCAAAGAGATATACAACAACTCTATAAAGGAGATACCATTAATGTCTCTATTTTACAAATGGAAAAACTGAGGCTATGAGAAATTAGGTGGCTTGCCTGTGGTTGACACAGCATGCAAATGGTAGGTATGAACTTTGGCTTTCTTGTCTCCAAAGACCATGGCTTACCTACTATGCTCTGCTGCCCCTATTCAACAGAAACTCCCTGAGCAACACCTACATAGTAACGCTCTGCTATTTGTTGGGGAGACACATAAAAGTAGGACATGGATCCAGTTCTTAAAAATGTTTATGATATTATAGGGAAGAGAGAAATGTTCACTTGTGAAGACACTGCAAGGTAGAGCATGGTAAGTGCCACAAGAAAAGCAAAAGGTACAATAAGAGGAAGTGGTACATCCAGGAGAACGCCACTGGATCTGGGCTTTGATGGCACAGAGTGGGAACTAGAGGACAAATGAGTTTTTGCAGTGACTTGCAGCCATACATTTTGTCTGGGCTTAAATTTAGGCTACCGTAAGCCAGGAGGGTGTGATGAGCAGAGTGAAACCAGGCCACGGATCTGGGGCCAGGTGAGGTTAAAAAGGAGAGGATAGAATGGCAAGCCAGACAGTTAAAGAAGAGGTTATATATGTGGAAGGAGATTAAGCAGAGGAGCAAAGGTAAGTAGCCTGGCAGGGGTGCAAACAGGTATTTTCTTTCATCCATGCATTCATTCAACAAATATTCTTTTATGAAAAAAAACTGTTTTTCAGAAAGCATGACCATTTAAAAGTCATTATCACAAAGCCATAATAAATAATTTGAAATAAACTTTGAAATACAGAAAAAAAAATTTCTTTGAGTGCCTCCTAACTGCCCGAGCTGTGTTCATCCCAGGGGATCTGGCATTGAATAAGACAGACAAAGTCTCTATGGTTGTGGTGTAGGAGTATGTCCATAAGGACACATTAAAGACAAATGACAAAACCTTGAGTATCAATAGCTTAAAACATAAGGACATTTATGGTGCTCAATCTGGAAGTGGGCAGTTCTAGGGCTGGTATAGTGGCTCCATGATATCATCAAAAACCCAAGCTCCTTCCACTTCCATGATACTCAGCACTGTTGGCTTCTGTTTTCCTCTGGCAGGTCAATTCGTGGATGCCAGATGGCTGATGGAACTCTAGAAATCACACTGAGATTCAGGAGTCTAGAGGGAAAGAGAGAAGAGTTTGCTCTTTGTCTGTCTCTTCAATCAGGAAGCTCACTCTGGCTCATATGTCAAGATGGATCATGCACAGATAGGGAGGTGGGAAGGAAAAAAGTGTGGCAGGAGAGAAGTCACTGAAGTCTCCTAGACAAGAGAAGGTGGTAGCTTGCACCAAGGTTGAAGTAGTGGAGATAGAGTGAAGTGAACAGATTTCAGATATATTGGCCTCTGCATTGGACGTGGGAGTTAAAAAAAGGAGAAAAATCAAGGGTGATTCCTGCCCCATGGTGGAGTGAGGGAAGCACAGGTTTGGTGAGGGGTGGCGCTGTATGCATTAACTCCATTTGTAACAGGTTCAGTTTGACATTCTTGTAAGACATCGAAGTTGAAATGTAAAGAAGATGGGTTGATATACAGGTCTGGATTTCAGGGCCAGTTTCAGAGCTGGAGCTATACATTTGGAGGTTGTCAAACTATGGAGCGTATTTAAAGCTATTTGATTGAGATCACCCAGAAACAGATTCTAGCTAAAGAAGAAATGGTGAACTAGGAGGAGTCCTGGATCTCCCCTACACTGAATAAGACTGAAAAGAAGAAGTCAAAGAGGTGGGAGGAAAGCCAGAAAAGTAGACTGTCACCAGTAAAACAAATAGTAGCTTTGTTTTTGCTTTTAATCATAGAAAGCTACTGCCTGAAACTACAGAAAGGTCTCCACGGCTTTAGACTTGTACTTTTAAACTTTAGGACTGAATGGAGAGTTTAAAAAATGCTAAGGCTCAGGCCTCACCCAGGCTAATTAAAATAAAATGTCTAAAAGTGGGGGCTGGGCATTTGGTATTTTTAAAAGCTCCCTTTACAACACCAAAGGCACTGTCCATGAAAGACATAACTGATAAGCTTGACCTCACTAAAATTAAAAACTTCTCCTCTGTTAAATACAATGTCAAGAGAATGAGAATAAAAGCCACAGACTGGGAGAAAATATTTGCAAAAGACACATCGGATAAAGGACTGATATTGAAAATACACAAAGAACTCTTAAACTCAACAGTAAGAAAACAAACAACCTAATTTTAAAAATGAGCAAAATACTTAAACAGATATCTCACCAAAGGAGATATACAGATGGCAAATAAGCATATGGAAAGATGTTCCACATCATATGTCATCAGGGAATTGCAAATTAAAACTGCAATTAGAAGCTCCTACACACCTATTAAAATGGCCAAACTTCAAAACATCAACAACACCACACCACTCAATGCACCACTCAGTGCTGGTGAGGATGTGGAGAAACAGTAACTCCCACTTGTTGCTGGTGGAAATGCAAAATGGCACAACCACTTTGGAAGACAGTCTAGTAGTTTCTTACAACACTAAACAAAGTCTTACCATAGAATCCAGCACTCACATTCCTTAGTATTTAACCAAATGAGTTAAAAACTTACGTCCACACACGTGTATGTCTGCACACAGATGTTTATAGCAGCTTTATTCATAATTGTCAATACTTGGAAGCAACTAAGATGTTCTTCCATAGGTGAATGAATAAATAAACTGTGGTACATTTAGACAATGGAATATTATTTAGCATGAAAAAAGAGCTATCAAGCCATGAAAAGACATTGAGGAAACTTAAATGCATATTACTAAGTGAAAGAAGCCAATCTGAAAAGGCGACATACTGTATGATTCCAACTACATGACATTCTGGAAAAGGCAAAACTATGAAGACAGCTAAAAGATCAGTGGTTGCTAGGGGTTAGGGAGAGAGATAAATAGATGGAGCACAGAGGATTTTTTAGAGCAGTGAAACTACTTTGTGTGATACTGTAATGGTGGATGCATGTTATTATACATTTGTCCAATTCCATAGAATTTACAATATGAAGAGTGAACCCTAATGAAAACTATGGACTCTGGGTGATAATGATGTATCAGTGTAGGTTCACTGACTATAACAAATGCACCACTCTGGTGCAGGATATCAATAGTGGGGGAGACATTGTGGGTGTGGAGACACAGGATACATGGTAACTCTCTTTACTTTCCACTCAATTTCACTGTGAACCTAAAACTGCTCTAAAAAATGAAGTCTATTTAAAACACACACATACACACACACACAAAGCATGGCATGTTCTCTCCCCTCCCCCTAAATGTTACCTGATTAAAGAGACAACCTCAGGGAAAGAAACAAAAACAAAGAATGTCAGATGATACCAAAGAGCAGTTTTTACCCATCACAACTGTACCCAGTGTTTAGCTATTACACATGTACCTAGTCAATCAGTTAATAAACAATTTCATAGTGTAAATTCAAGCCAATGAACCACTAGATATGCACTAATTTTAATGAATGATTTCTTTTGGCATCTTTTCCACCATTTTATGAGCTTCTTCAGAGCACTGAGAGAACATCTTTTTTTACAACATACTGTACATCTCATCAAAGGCATAAATAAGGCACACTCTTTGGTTTATAAAAAGATGACAAAAGAAAAAAGACTTGGCTCTAAATTGAAGCACCTTTTGAACTTTGTAAAAATCATTTTAAGAGCAACATTGTTATGTAATAGAAAAATTAAGATTATTATCTAACTCGTTGCTTTTTAAATAAATTATCTGTGAGTTACTCCATAAAGATAATGAAAAAATATTTTATACACAAAATTAAAAATGTAAGGATTCAAGTAGGTCCAAAGAACATTTGAGAAAAAAAGACTTGTCTTTAAGTGGGAAAAAAATCCTGTAATAAAGTGTGTCATCTTGTTTCACTATGGTTCTAAAATTAGCCCTTCCTCATTTAGGTGAGAAACATGGTTATTAAAATCATCACTTAGTACGCTGCCAAACTTCTGGGGGCCTCCATGCAAGGAAAAGATCCCTGGTGTCCATTTTATTTCAAAGGTCTTATTTTTACCCCAAAGGACCCCTCAATAGTATCTGACACAAATAAGCAACTCTTCCTTAAAGTTCTTTCTTCCCTTAGTCTTCATTATGTTATAGGATCCATTACTACCCTGGCATTCCTTTCCTCCAAGGCCTCAATTCTCTTCTCCACTCACACACACCTGATGATTTATTCGATTCACCATTCAAATGTTTGTTGGATGTCAATTTCTCTTGACCCACTTCCTGAACTCCAGAATGAGAATTTCACTTTCTCCTGAAAAAGTCTCCATTTAAGTATCCCATTGGCATCTCTCACTGGTAGCGGTCAGGCCGATCATCTGCTACTATAATGCTGCTACATTTTTTTGTATCCTCAACTCAATTGTATCACAGTTGCCCCAGCCTGGAAACTGATTTAGGTCTGCAATTTTGGGAAAGTTATTAACTTCTTACAGCCTCAGTTACTTCATCTGTTTTATGGGTAAAGAAAACCGATTTAAGAGGCTCAGTGTGAAGGTTATTTGAGACATTGAACTGCCACTTCTTTTGATTTCAGGCATTATTGCTCTGTGTTGTTGTTAGACAAGGCCTTGCTGTAGAACACCTAAGGAAATGGTGAACTTAGTTCCAGCTATAAACAGACCCAAGGCCTTTGACTCCCATACTATAATGCCTACAAAACTACTGGCAGGCTAGGAAGTAATAACTTCCTCCATAGAATGAGACAGAACTGTTTCTGTCATATTTGAACTTCAACTTCTTATGTTCTTGCTATAAAATAATAGACGCTACTGTCAAATCTTATTTGCTCAAATTCTTAAAATTTTACAGGATTAAGAAATATTCCCCTACTTTTGTATAAAATACGAAATTCACTTAGAAATATATTGTTAATTAACTTTGCATGTTTCAGGATCACTGTTTTCATTAGTAGCTCAATAAATTCCTATAAGGTTCATTTTCATCTTACTTAAGGTCAATCTCACATAAAAGCAATTATTGTTAGAGTTTGTACAGATAGCTTATAATTAATGTACACTTTTGAAACAATGAATAGCCATTGACGGGATATTCAAAGAAAAATTATATTTCTTGATCTTCCCCCAGCAAAAAAGAAAATCATACTAGTCATCATACTTGACACTTCTTTATTATTCTCAAAATAATTTTTTCACATATTGAACAGTTTCTTTGCCCCAAATTTATGGATGACTTTCTCAATTAAAACTTAATCTTAAAAAAACATATTTGTTGGTTTGAGGCAAGAAAAAATAAAAGGCTTCAATTGCAACAAAAACAATAATTGACAAGTGGGACCTAATTAACCTAAAGAACTTCTGCACAACAAAAGAAAGTATCAATAGAGTAAACAGACAACCTACAGAATGAGAGAAAATTTTTGCAAAGTATGTATTCAACAAAGGTCTAATATCCAGAAAATATAAGGAACTTAAACGAATCAACAAGCATAAAACAAATAATCCCATTAAAAATGGGCAAAGGGCATGAACAGACACTTTTCAAAAGAGGATATATGCACAGCTAACAAGCATATGAAAAAAATGCTGAACATCACTACTCATTAGAGAAATGCGAATCAAAACCACAATGAGGTATCATCTTACACCAGTCAAAATGGCTATTACTGGCCAGGCGCAGTGGCTCATGCCTGTAATCCCAGCACTTTGGGAGGCCAAGGCAGGCAGATCACCTGAGGTTGGGAGTTTGAGACCAGCCTGACCAACATGGAGAAACCCCGTCTCCACTAAAAATACAAAAAAAAAAAATTATCTGGGAGTGGTGGCACATGCCTGTAATCCCAGCTACTAGGGAGGCGGAGGCAGGAGAATCGCTTGAACCTGGGAGGCGGAGGTTGCAGTGAGCTGAGATCACACCATTGCACTGCAGCCTGGGCAACAAGAGCGAAACTACATCTAAAAAATAATAATAATAATAATGGCTATTACTAAAAAGTAAACAAATAACACATGCTGGCAAGGCTGCAGAGAAAAGGGAATACTTACACACTGCAGGTGGGAATGTAAATTAGTTCAGCCACGGGAAAAGTAGTCTGGATATTTCTCAAAGAACTTAAAACAGAACTACCATTTGGCCCAGCAAATCTCATCACTGGGTATATACCCAAAGGAAAATAGATCATTCTACCAAAAAGACACATGCACTCATATGGTCATCATTGTGCTATTCACAATAGCAAAGACATGCCATCAACCTAGGTACCTATCAATGGTTGATTGGATAAAGAAAATGTGGTACATATATACCATGGAATACTACACAGCTATAAAAAGGAATGAAATCAAGTCCTTTGCAGCAACATGGATAGAACTGGAGGCCATAATCCCAAGCAAATTAATGCAGGAACAGAAAACCAAATACCACATGTTCTCACTTATAAGTGGGAGCTAAACACTGAGTACACATGGACATAAACATGGGAACAATAGACACTGCACACTGCTAGATGGGGGAGGGAGGAAGAGGCTGTGGGTTGAAAAACTACCTATTGGGTACTGTACTCACTACCTGTGTGCAATATACATATGTAAAAAATCTGCACATGTATCTAAAATATCTAAAATAAACGTCAAAATTTGAAACAAAACAAAACAAACCTTTCAGATGGGAGACTGAGGTGGGTGGACTGCTTGAGGCCAAGAGTTTGAGACCAGCTTGGGCAACATAGTGAGACCCCATTTCTACAAAAAAAAAAAAAAAAATTGCTGGGCATGGTGGCACATGCTTGTAGCCCTAACTACTCAAGCTAAGGCGGGAGGATTACTTGAGCCCAGGAGTTCAAGATTACAGTGAGCTATGATCATGCCACTGCACTCCAGCCTGGGTGATAGAGACCCTGTCTCTAAAAGCCAACAAACAAACAAAGTACCCATTAGAGTCCTTTCTCTGGCAGGCATCAATTCCTTCTCTCATGACAATAACTTATAAAGACTTATAAGAAAAGAAAACAAACAAAAACCCAAGAAATATTATAAAGGAAAGAGAAAGGCCAGAAATTAAATATTAAGATGCACCCAATTCATGTACCCTTGAGAAAGCCATATTGCTGGACTCATGGCCCAGCAGCTGGGTGACAGCCGGGAATTTGGTACACCTCATACTCCCAGAGTTTCCTCTGAGATGTGCTTCCATTTGCCCCTGGTTTCCCCTCTGCACTATTTTAATTAAACAACAAAAAAAGAACTAGTAAATTTAGAGTATAAATCAAAGAGTTTGTCTTTCATTTCAATGAACAGTGTTCCCATCGTGTCCACATCAGTAAAACGGTGATCAGAAATAACTATTTTAAGAATTATTTATTTATCGTTTAGGAAAATAACTGAATATTTTTTACTGCAGCATGACAACATACTGCAGAATGTTTCCTGCTGACTCCAATTGCATGTATAAGCATTTACTTGAAGGAAATATTAAAAAGTATATTATTACACATTTTTGAAATATATTAGAAAGTATTATCAAAACCACTGAGAAAGACAGTTCTGAAATCTGGTAACTGCTATAACTTTTTTACTATTCTGTTCCTTCAACATATCTGTATTTATCCTTTATTTACAAAGTATAAAAATAGTCTTTATTAAAAAATGAAAAAAAGACTTAAAGGTAGTCCACAGTTTTTCTATGAAATAAATAGATGCAACTTCATTTTATTCATTTGTTGATTCAATCTGCTTTTATTAAGCACCAATTAAATACAGAAAACCCTATCTTTCCTTACTGAGTTGATGAATAATAAGATTTTCAGAAATGCTCCTTGATTTTCCCAGGTATCTGAGAAATGATTTTCCAACCTTTTTTCAGTCCCATTTATTCAACAAATAATTTTTGAGCAGTGTTAAGCCCTGTTTTAGGCCTTAAGGTTAGAATAGCAAACAAGATAGACAAGGTCCCAGCTCTCATGAAACTGACATTCCATTAAAGAGACAGACAACAAGCTCGTAAACAAATAGACAACAAACTCTCAGGTCATTATAAGTGCAATGAAGAAAATCCAAAAGGATAAGGGGATACGGAGTGAAGGGGAGTGCTATTTTACATTGGGTGATCAGGAAATGCCCCTAGGAGGAGGTGGTATTTGAGCAGGGATATGGGTGAAGTAAGAGAGGTCATGCAAGGGCTGGAAGAAGACTACTCCAGGCAGAGGAGACAGCCTTTGGAGGGAAGCATAAAAAGGAGGCCACTATGGCTGCAGCAGAGTGAATAAGAAGAGCAAGAGTAGAAGAAAATGAGTCAAGGGTCAGATCATGTCAAGCCTCTGGGCACTGTAAGGCATTTTCAGCGCATTCTGATGTGATAGGAAGCCACTGGGGAGTTTTGAACTAGAGGATGACCTGATCTGGTTCATGTTCATAAAAGATCACCCTGGGTCTTTCGTGGAAATAGGCAGTCTGGTTAGGAGGCCAATGCAGTGAAACATGATGGAATCCTGACTATATTTTGAAAGTAGAGCTTTTGCAGAACTTGTTGATGAATTGAATTTATGGCCTGGGTGAGGAAAAGGAATTGGTAATGGCACTTGGGTTTTTGGTGTGAACAACTAGTGATTAATTGGAGTTCCCATTTAACTAAAATAGGGAAGATCAGAAAATACGTACAGTAGATGTGGGAGGCAAAGCCAAGAGCTCTGATTTAGACATATTAGAACATCTATTGGGCAAGAAGGACAAATGTTCTGATGACAAACAGAGCAGACCTGCTGGAACAGTATTTATTGCAGATCTGTGAGTTTCCCATTGTACCTCACCCTCTGGGGTAGCTCCCCAAAGTCAGATGTGGAAAAGAGACATGACTGTTGGGACATGAAGCTTTTGTGCTGAATAATTTAGGGAAGAACCAGGCTCTATTCTGATATGATGAAGGGCCAGGATGTAATAACAGTATTTACATAGTAGAAACATGCTCCATCTCTATCTTGCCAGTCTTGCCTCTGGTGTGATTGGGGACCAGGATATAATAACAATATGATATAGCAGAACCTTGTCCCACGCCTATCCTGCCAGCTCCTCTTCTAGTGTTACGAAAGTGCAGGGAGAATCAAAGCTCCATGCTGCAGCTGTATAACACAGAAAGCTAACAGCAAGATTTGCCGCATCTGTGTTCATGACTGGAGAAGCATCGGCCCCTATTCGGGCATGCTTGGAGGGCTGAGGTCCAAGCCTCATGGTTGACCAAGATTGATTGCCTTAAGTACTGGCCTTGGCCAGTTTCTATGGAGATTTGCAAGAGGCTAATTTTCTCTCTGCAGGAAATAATTCATGGACAAATTAACAGTTCCTCTTAGTAAAAACTTGGATTCAGTTTGTAGTGGTGGAGTGGTGAAATGTGGTTGGATTCTGGAAATACTCTCAATATAGATTTCTTAAGGAACTTGGTGATGGGTTGGCTTTAGAATTTAAGGGGGAAAGGGGGAATCAAGGAGGATGTATAGGTTGTTGTCCTGAATAACTGATTTAATCATGTTGTCACTGACAGAAATAAGGAAGATTGAAGAAGTGTATAGTCGGGGTGGAGGTGGAACCAAGAATTCTGCTTTGTAAATGCCTAATAGACACACAAATAGAGAAATGGACAGCACCTGGAGTTCAGGGGAGAGATCTAGACTGCAGATACAAATTTTGGAGTCATCAGCATGTAGATACCTTTGAAAGCCATGAAACTGGATCATCTTAGGAGTGAATATGAAAGGGAAAAGGGCCTCACACTGTCTTCTGCCCAGATTGTGTCAATATTTAGAAGTCTGGAGCAGGCCTAGTGTTCACTTCTATTCCAGGCAGACTCTTGGTTGCTCACACCAAGAAAAGAAGAAACATTCAAGCACAGTGTAATCTCAAAATGATACCTGTGATTTACTGCACAAGGCAGGCTTGAGATAGACCTGAAGCATCATGTTCCAAGGCAATGGGGGAATATTTCTACAAATACAGACAAAAAAGATGATGAAGGCACAATATTAAAAGCACAGCTTTCTCCTCACTCCTCTAAGGAGAATTCCCTGCCAATTAAACATGAAATTGACAAAAACACATATTTTGCCTACTCTTCCAGAGATTTCAATTAAAATTATATAATTATTTCAAAGCTTTTTGAGCAAGGCTTGTTTTCTTTTGAACACGACATTTTCTTCTATCTTTAATATGGCTATATTTTACTCTTTCTTCCTTCCAAACCACAGAACTCTTAAATTATTGGACATTCCTCTCACATGATATGTCTATTTTGTGCTTCAAGTTTATGTTTCTCAGACCAATGTTTCAAGTAGGCAACAATGATGCTTCAGATATAGTTATTCCCATACAGATCACTTTTATATTCTTTATTGCTCTAAGGAGAAAGTATCAAGGAAATCTGAAAATGTAATTGTCCTTTCCTCAGCTTTTGGGTCTAGAGCCAGGAATTGGTTATGGCCTAAGCTAAATGAACGAGGCATTAAATCATGATCTATAATACTTAATCAGGAATCAAAAGGGTCTTGGTTGATAGGGATGGTGGAACAAATAAAAATGTCCAACAATGTGAAACATGGAATTATTTGGGTTCCTCTTTGTTTTAGCTTATTTCCTGCTCCTCTTCCCCAAACAAAAAATCTGTTTTGGTGTTGGAGAGGATGTGGAGAAATAGGAACACTTTTACACTGTTGGTGGGACTGTAAACTAGTTCAACCATTGTGGAAGACAGTGTGGTGATTCCTCAAGGATCTAGAACTAGCAATACCATTTGACCCAGCAATCCCATTACTGGATATATACCCAAAGGATTATAAATCATGCTACAATAAAGACACATGCACTCGTATGTTTATTGCGGCACTATTCACAATAGCAAAGACTTGGAACCAACCCAAATGTCCATCAATGATAGACTGGATTAAGAAAATGTGGCACATATACACCATGGAATACTATGCAGCCATAAAAAGGATGAGTTCATGTCCTTTGTAGGGACATGGATGAAGCTGGAAACCATCATTCTCAGCAAACTATCGCAAGGACAGAAAACCAAATACTGCATGCTCTCATAGGTGGGAATTGAACAATGAGAACACTTGGACACAGGGTGGGGAACATCACACACCGGGGCCTGTTGTAGGGTGGGAGGAGCGGGGAGGAATAGCATTAGGAGAGATACCTAATGTAAACGACGAGTTAATGGGTGCAGCACACCAACATGGCACATGTATACATATGTAACAGACTTGCACGTTATGCACATGTACCCTAGAACTTAAAGTATAATAATAAAAACATCTGTTTTTTTAAAAAATAAAAGTAATTAAGACTTAGTACATTGGATTATAAAATTTTTCAGGGCCAATATTTGGATAAGAATAACTAAGAAATTTCTAGAAAAATAAACAATGAATAATGAAGACACGGCAAGAACACTTATTGCTCACTCAGTTTCCATGTGTTCCTCCACATTACTCAACCCCCTTGTTGTGGATGGGACCATGGAACCAGTTCTGGCCAATGGGCAGGAAAGGTATCACTTCCGAATCAGTGTTTAAGATCGTGGGCATAAACTCTCCAGCTCTCTCTTCTCATACTTCAGTGACATGAAGGCCATACATGAAGATTGCAGCATCAAAACATGAAAACGGCCTATGTCACTGAATCTCTACATGAAACAGAACTGGCCCAGAGAGTTGACTGACCCATGGTGGAATGTGTGCCACTGTGAAATAAGTCTTTGTTGTATTAAGCTACAGAGTTTTGGAGTTTTGTATTTTACCATAGCATTACCTATGTATGTACTAATACAAAGGGAAACTTTCCACAATAGATACTACTAAACAGATCAATGAATATGAGGGTTTATAAATCAATCTATGTATATTTTGAAGTTTAGTATATGACAGTGCTGTCTTAGTCGGGAAATATTACTGTGCATGTCTCAGTTAGCAAATCAACCCTATACTTAGTGGTTCAAAATGTCAATAATCATTTATTATCTCATGGATTTGGTGGGTCAGAAATTCAGGGCATAGTAGAAATAGTTTGTCTCCATACCACAATGCCTGGAGCTTCAGCTGGGGCAGATCAGAGGCTGGAGGCTGGAATCCTCTGAAGACTCATTCACTCACATATCTGAGGCTGATACTGGCCATTGGCTTGGGGCCTAGCTGGGACTGTCAGCTGAAACACCCACATATGTCCTCCCTCCATAGCATGGGCTTCTTCACAAACTGATAGCTGGATTTTCAAGGGTGAATGTAACGAGAGAGAGAGAGAGAGAGTTACAAGCTAATATATAGATAAAATTTCCATATACATTATTTTATTTAGTCACCTTGCACTGTTGGAAATAACTTACTTTGAGTCCATTACTGACATATTTTTAATGGTATAAAGCCTTGAAAAATTCCAAGCTAAAGATATTTTTGTTACATCGTCTGGAGTAGAGCTTCAAGCTTTTATGTCCCATGTGTATATGCGCTGTAGTAAATGAAAAGCAATTTTCTAGGAGAATCTTAGCCTGGTCCACAGTGTTCCCATGTCTCACCTTAAAGCAGAGGTGATATGACTTACTATTCAGGTACGTAGTCTTGTTACGCTTTTTGCAAAAGGAATTCAGATATCAACCCTACTCCCAGGCCATTAATCTTCTACAAAAGTATTCCAACATAGAAGGACTGACTGTCGGAAGTTATCAGTGATGGTTAATGTTAGGTGTCAACTTGACTGGATTAAGAAATACCTAAAGCATTATTTTTGGTTGTATCTGTGAGGGTGTTTCCAGAGATTAATGTGTGAGTCTAAGTGGACTAAGTGAGGAAGATCCACTCTCAGTGTGGGCCAGTACCATCCAATCAGCTAGGGGCCCAAAGAGAACAAAACAGAGAAAAGACAAATGTGTCCATTTATCTGCAGGAGCTAGAATACACTCTTTCCCTCCTGTTCTCAGACATCAGAACTCTGGGCTTCATGGCCTTTGGACTCCAGGACTTACACCAGTGGATCTCCAGGTTCTCAGGCCTTCGGCCTTGAACCAAAGGTTACATTATTAGCTTTCCTGGTTCTGAGACCTTTGGACTTGGATTGAGCCACTCTACCGATTCCCAGGGTCTCCAGCTTGCAGACGGCCTGTCATGAGACTTCTCAGCCTTCATAATCACGAGCCAATTTTTGTAATAAATTCCCTCATAGCTCTCTCTCTCTCTCTCTCTTTCTATATATATATATTCTATTGGTTCTATATTTCTGGAGAACTCTGACTAATACATCTTGAATCCCTTTTAACAGCATGTACTCTCCCTCAACTTCTGCAACTATTTGGGGGAGGATTAATCACAGGCTACTGGAGCCAATTTGTTCACAGGCACTAGAGCAGTAAATACCTGGGAGTTTATCTCACGTCTACCCACTACTGGACCCACAGTCTTTAACCAATGACTGATGGGTACAGGAGAATGAAGCCCAGGTCTTTTGTCCCCATCAGTATAAACTCTGAGTTATAATTTAACCCTCAGGGCTCCCTGCAAAATCAGGCTGAGGCTATGATGTTATCTGTACTTTCACCCTTGCTTGACTTTTCCTCTTCTCTATCCTGCTTCCCTCACTCCCCTGCCAGATTTTTTTATTTTTTATTTTTAGAGGTCCCACTTTGTTGCCCAGGCTGGAGTGCAGTGATTCAAACATGGCCCACTGCAGCCTCAACCTCCTGGGCTCAAGCACTCCTTCCACCTGCTGCACTCCAATATAGCCACTATGTTCGGCTATATATATATTTTTTAATTTTTGTAGAGACAGGGTCTCACCATGTTGTATAGGCTATCTTGCCAGATTTTTATGGGAGCACTTTTTAAATAAAATCACATAAACATGAATCCTCAAATCTAGTCTGCTTCTGGAGAAGACCTTAGATACTCCACCTCTGTAGCTATTCTGATGTCTTTCTCTAATTAAGGTAAAACACTAGAGAGTGGGATACTTGGATTCCATGGTATAGTCCTGCTGCATCAGAATCTATACATTAATGAGATCCCTAGGAGATATGTGTGCACATCAACGTTCCAGAAGCACTTTCCTGAGAAACAGCCTTACAAACTTGTTCAAGAAAAAGTAAGATATTGGAATAGACCAGAAACCATGGAATAAATTACGAGACTTGTGGAAGAAGAATTACTGGGTTATTTTCATTTTTATAATATTTGAATGTGATTTAAATAATTCCAAAGTAGAGAAAATGATGGAAAGTTTCCAATTCATTTCATGAAGTTAGTAAAACCACAATATGAAAACCTGATAAAAATTAAACACTCAGAGAGAAAAACTCCATTATATATAGTGGTGAATATATAGAAAGAAAAATTCTAAACATAGCATTGGCAAACTAAGTCCAGAATGAAAATAAAAGAATAACGTACCACAAAAAAGAGCCTATATATATCAGGAGTGCAAAGGTTATTTAATATTTTTAAATCTACTAACATAATTTATCATATCAAGGAAGAAAAGCCAGAATTTCAATAGAATTAAATAATTAATCAATGATAAAATAAAATATCCAATAATTATAAATAGAGTTTATGTGGTATACTGGATGAAATAAACTTTCTTAACATGATAAGTGGTGTATAAGTGAGGAGTGATAAGGAATAAATAAGGGTGCCTAAAATCACAACTATTCTTTTTCTTTTCTTGTGCATTCTGAACAACACAATAAAACAAGAAAAAAAAATGAGGTATCAACAGTGAAAAGAGGACAAAATGAAAATATTTTCAATTTTTTAAACCTACTTTGAAACTTTAAGGAAATCATCCATGGAATGTTATAACTACTTGGAAGTGGCAATAACATAAAGATACAAGCGTCAATAGCTTTCGTGTATTTACAACTAAATATTATTTCATACACAAAGTGAACAAAAAATAACATTTTACAAATGATATTAACAAGAAGTGTTCAATACTGGGCAAAGAAAACTCAAAAACACTAAAAGCAAAAGTTTAAAATAGAGAAAGACACAAAGTTTCTCAATAAAACAAACACATTATTGTTAAAGTATGAATTCTTCTCAGCTTGCTTTACAAATGTAACATGTTGCTAATCTAATCCAATACCAACTGAACATTTTTGCAGCTTGACAAAATGCTTTCAAAGTTTATCCAAAGGAAGAAATGTGCAAGAAGAACCAAGAAAATTCTAAAAAGACAAATGAGAAAAGATGAAACCAACTGTTGAAATGTCTCATAAAGCCGTGATAATTTGAACAATGTGGTACTGGTGCAGGAATAGATAAACAAATCAAAGTAACAAAAATATAAAGTCCAGAACAGACATTTAATTAACAAGAATATTTAAGAATTTAGTGTATGATAGTTATAGCATTTAAAATAATATTTATTATAGAATGTGACTAAATATTTGTGTGAAAATTAACCTCATATTCCAAAATATCCTCCCCCAAATAGTTGCAGAAGTTGAGGGAGAGTACATGCTGTTAAAAGGGATTCAAGATGTATTAGTCAGAGTTCTCCAGAAATATAGAACCAATAGAATATATATATATAGAAAGAGAGAGAGAGAGAGAGAGCTATGAGGGAATTTATTACAAAAATTGGCTCGTGATTATGAAGGCTGAGAAGTCTCATGACAGGCCGTCTGCAAGCTGGAGACCCTGGGAATCGGTAGAGTGGCTCAATCCAAGTCCAAAGGTCTCAGAACCAGGAAAGCTAATAATGTAACCTTTGGTTCAAGGCCGAAGGCCTGAGAACCTGGAGATCCACTGGTGTAAGTCCTGGAGTCCAAAGGCCATGAAGCCCAGAGTTCTGATGTCTGAGAACAGGAGGGAAAGAGTGTATTCTAGCTCCTGCAGATAAATGGACACATTTGTCTTTTCTCTGTTTTGTTCTCTTTGGGCCCCTAGCTGATTGGATGGTACTGGCCCACACTGAGAGTGGATCTTCCTCACTTAGTCCACTTAGACTCACACATTAATCTCTGGAAACACCCTCACAGATACAACCAAAAATAATGCTTTAGGTATTTCTTAATCCAGTCAAGTTGACACCTAACATTAACCATCACTGATAACTTCCGACAGTCAGTCCTTCTATGTTGGAATACTTTTGTAGAAGATTAATGGCCTGGGAGTAGGGTTGATATCTGAATTCCTTTTGCAAAAAGCGTAACAAGACTACGTACCTGAATAGTAAGTCATATCACCTCTGCTTTAAGGTGAGACATGGGAACACTGTGGACCAGGCTAAGATTCTCCTAGAAAATTGCTTTTCATTTACTACAGTGCATATACACATGGGACATAAAAGCTTGAAGCTCTACTCCAGACGATGTAACAAAAATATCTTTAGCTTGGAATTTTTCAAGGCTTTATACCATTAAAAATATGTCAGTAATGGACTCAAAGTAAGTTATTTCCAACAGTGCAAGGTGACTAAATAAAATAATGTATATGGAAATTTTATCTATATATTAGCTTGTAACTCTCTCTCTCTCTCTCTCTCGTTACATTCACCCTTGAAAACCCAGCTATCAGTTTGTGAAGAAGCCCATGCTATGGAGGGAGGACATATGTGGGTGTTTCAGCTGACAGTCCCAGCTAGGCCCCAAGCCAATGGCCAGTATCAGCCTCAGATATGTGAGTGAATGAGTCTTCAGAGGATTCCAGCCTCCAGCCTCTGATCTGCCCCAGCTGAAGCTCCAGGCATTGTGGTATGGAGACAAACTATTTCTACTATGCCTTGAATTTCTGACCCACCAAATCCATGAGATAATAAATGATTATTGACATTTTGAACCACTAAGTATAGGGTCTTCTTGCTGCTTCGTCTCATGGCAGATGGCAGAAGAGCAAGCAAGCACAAGAGAGTGCAAGAGAGCAAGGGGGGACCAAACCTTGCTTTTAGAACAAGCTCACTTTCACAATAACTTACCAATTTCAGCAATAATAATATTAATGTATTAATGAGGGTGAAGCCCTCATGACCTAACCACCTCTTAAAGGTCCCATCTCCCAACATAGTGGGGATTAAGTTTCCAACACGTGAACTTTAAGGGACACATTCAAACCACAGAAATCATAAAGAAAAGTACTGGTCTATAAGGGCCGGGCACGGTGGCTCACGCCTGTAATCCCAGCACTTTGGGAGGCTGAGGCGGGTGGATCACAAGGTCAGGAGATCGAGACCATCCTGGCTAACATGGTGAAACCCTGTCTCTACTAAAAATACAAAAAAATTAGCCGGGTATGGTGGCGGGCACCTGTAGTCCCAGCTACTCTGGAGGCTGAGGCAGGAGAATGACGTGAACCCGGGAAGCAGAGCTTGCAGTGAGCCGAGATCGCACCATTGCACTCCAGGCTGGGTGACAGAGCGAGACTCCATCTCAAAAAAAAAAAAAAAGAAGGAAAGAAAAGTACTGGTCTATTTGACTATGTAAAAAATTTTAAGTTCATATACATTAAAAAATCAATATATAAAAAATCTTAAGCATACTATGCTCTTCTATTGGAAGAGCACAAACAAAATTGGGAAAATATCATTACTACCTATGAAGCAAAAAATATACATTTAATAAAGAGCTTTCACAAATAAAAAAAAATTAAATTGAAATTGGCAAAGGCCATAAGGAGTAATTCACAAAATTGCAGAGCCAATTATTTTATTTTTAAGAAACTTTAACTTTTTTAGTAATAAAATGCACACTAAAATAAAAATGAGGTATATATCACCTTTTGTGTATCAAATTGACAAGAATTAAATAAGACTATGATATACCAAGTGTTGGTAAGTGTGGAAGCAACTGATACCCTCGAACACAGCTGTCCAGAGGATACATTTCATGACATTCTATATGGAAAAGTTATCTTTCATATCAAAAACTTTCAGATTTGACCCTTGGTCTTCTGGGAATTTGTCCTAAGGAAATAATTATAAATTTTCCCAAAGATGGGTCTATAAATAGGTCCATTACATCATTTCTTATAGTAGCCAATTTTGGAAAAAAAACTAAATATCCAACAACAAAGAATTGGCTCAATAAATAAATGCTTTTATTTTTGTTTCTTTTTTTTAAGTAATCTAAAGAACACTTAAATTTTAGTAGTAATACTATTTCTTAATAGATATTAAATTTTTTTATTATACTTTAAGTTCTAGGGTACATGTGCACAATGGGCAGGTTTGTTACATATGTATACATGTGCCATGTTGGTTTGCTGCACCCATTAACTCATCATTTACATTAGGTATATCTCCTAATGCTATCCCTCCCCCCTCCCCCAACCCCATGACACGCCCTGGTGTATGATGTTCCCCTTCCTGTGTCCAAGTGTTCTCATTGTTCAATTCCCACCTATGAGTGAGAACATGCGGTGTTTGGCTTTTTGTCCTTGTGATAGTTTGTTCAGAATGATGGTTTCCGGCTTCATCCATGTCCCTACAAAGGACAGGAACTCATCATTTTTTATGGCTGCATAGTATTCCATGGTGTATATGTGCCACATTTTCTTAATCCAGTCTATCATTGATGGACATTTGGGTTGGTTCCGAGTCTTTGCTATTGTGAATAGTGCCACAATAAACATATGTGTGCATGTGTCTTTATAGCAGCATGATTTATAATCCTTTGGGTATATACCCAGTAATGGGATTGCTGTGTCAAATGGTATTTCTAGTTCTAGATCCTTGAGGAATCACCACACTGTCTTCCACAATGGTTGAACTAGTTTACAGTCCCACCAACAGTGTAAAAGTGTTCCTATGTCTCCACATCCTCTCCAGCACCTGTTGTTTTCCTGACTTTTTAATGATCGCCATTCTAACTGGTGTGAGAAGATGTCTCATTGTGGTTTTGATTTGCATTTCTCTGATGACCAGTGATGATGAGCAATAAATGCCTTTATTTAATGAGATACATAGAAGCTATTAAAATATTTGTAAAAGAATAATTAACATGAAGAAATATGCATAATATGTAGTTTAATTTAAAAACATTGGAAAATAATATGTAGTTTGAATCCTTTGCTAAAAATTACATTTGTGCACAATAAAAGGCAAGAAATATACACAGAAGAATGTCCACACTGGTTTTCTCTAGGTTCTGGGATTTTAGACTATTTTTAATGTCTTTTCTGCTTACCTGTATATTTCAGATTTTCTTGAATGAACATGTGCTGTTTTATAACCAGAAATTATAAATAAGTCACAATTAACTTTTAAAAAAGTCAAAAAAGAGAAACAAGCAGTCTTGTAGACTTCTTAATGTGTCTTACTGAAAATATGTTATCAACATGTGTTTGTCATGATATGCAGTGTCTCCTTCAGAAGAACACCCAGGAGAGATTCTTCTCCGTTCTCGACAACAGTGGATGATAGTCACTATAGCCCTGAGAAGTTGACCTGTTTTTATCTGATGCACCCTATGAAGCATGTAAACTAGAAAGCTTGGAGACAACCTAAGTTCACTTCTGTAAAGAAGGGTATGAATCTATGTGACATGTGATTGTTCCATTTTAGAACCTTGTCATCTTGCACTCTAATAGTGAGCTTAGTCTTTTCAGGAAAGATGCAAGATCTGTATAAAGTAATACGTACATCCACTAAGAGTCCTGAAGCAGTAAGAGAATTTCCCAGAATGCAAAAACTGCAGTGAAGCGTCTGTGCTAGGCCTACAGGAGTATTCACTCCTTAAACAACTAGGAAGAGTAGGTAATTCATTAACTCAACTAACATTTGTTAAAGGTCTATATGTGCCAGACACTGTTCTAGGTGCTGAGCAACCATATACCTGTTTTGGTGAGAATATTACCCAACTCCATTGGGTGAGAAAGTTACCCAACTCCTTTATGGGATGAATTGTGGCCCCTCCGTTTATATGTTGAAGTTCTAATCCACAGAACCTCAGAATGTGACTGTATTTGGAGATAGAGTCTTTACAGAAGCAATTAAGTTAAAATGAGGTCACGAGGGTGGGCCCTAATCCAGTATGGGGAAATCTGGACACTAACACACAAAGAGGGAAGATGATGCGAAGCCACAGGGAGAAGACCTACAAGCCAAGGAGAGAGGCCCCACAAGGAACTAACCCTGCTGACACCTTGATCTCAGACGTCCAGCCTTCAGAACTGTGAGACAATAAATCTTTGTTGTTTAAGTCACCCAGTCTGTGGTACTTTGTTGCAGCATCCCAAGCAAATTAATATACCTGCCATCAAGGGAATAAGGGGCAAATAAGCAAACAAACAAATACACAATTACAAATTGTGAACTGCCCAGATCAAATACTCAGGAAAGGCTGCCCTGGGGAAGCACAGATTAAGCTGTAGAAGGAACAGACCTGTGAAGAGTGGGAAGCATCCCACGTAGAAAGGCAGCAGGCATGCAGGCCTAGGCAGGGAAGAACTGAGCTGGTTCCAGAAACCAAGAGTTAAATGAGGTTGAATCAGTTCTGTGAGGAGGCATTAGTGACAGACATCAGAACCCACTCTGACTCTTCTGTCAATTGTCTTTGAGCAGGTGTGGAGAAGAGTAATGAGTCCTCAGTACCGAATGTGTGCTCTGTTTGTATTAGTTCATTTTCACACCGCTATAAAGAATACCCGATACTGGGTAATATATTAAGGAAAGAGCCTTAATTGACTCACAGTTCTACGTGGCTGGGGAGGCTTCAGGAAACATAATCATGGTGGAAGGCAAAGGGGACGCAGGCACCTTCCTCACAAGGCGGCAGGAGAGAGAGAGAGAACATTTGAAGAAGGAACTGTCAAACACTTATAAAACCATCAGATCTCATGAGAACTCACTCAATGTCACGAGAACAGCATGGGGGAAACCACCCCCATGATCCAATCACCTCCCAATAGGTCCTTCCCTCGACACGTGGAGATTATGAGGATTACAATTTGAGATGAGATTTGGGTGGGAACACAGAGCCAAACCGTCACTGTCCTTCATTATTAACTCAATTTCTTGATAAAGTCTCCCATTATAGAAAGTCTTTTCAATCACAGATGCATGAAGCCAGAAAGTCAGGTTATGAGAATAGAAAAACCTCCTTTCAGAATTCATCGTTAATTTTGGTCAGAGTGTGCTTCATGATACTCATTCTCTGTACAATTTTTCCAGCTCTTTCCCCCTTCCTAGAAGCTCTTGTTTTTCTTGGTGCCTCTAAAACTTCTAGGGCCCTACCTAATCTTGATGATATACATGACTGTGTGGCAGTCACCAACTCAGCTCTTAACATAAAGAAAGCAAGCAGAAAAACTGACTCCATGGCAGTGCAAACCTTCATCCATATGTTTATTTATTTATATTTATTATATATTTATTCTCTGTGTGTGTCCCCACAGTCATCCATTAATCAGTAAGCTTCACACATTCAATTACACATAGCCCCCCCTTTCTGTCACTGAGGACTCACTTCCTTGTCTTGCTCTGAGGTGTATCTCCCAATAACTCTGTGGAGTGGTTATCCAACTCTTGGGCAGGCAGATACTTGACTCAGCTTTAGTGATGTCCTCTGACTCAAAGCAAGGTTTTATTCCTATCGCCAAGTTCCAAAAATGCTTATTTAGTTAGCAGCAAACATCCACCATGCAGTTACTTCAAAATCAATGTTATTTAAGATTCTATCACACCAAACTGATCATTCAGTAAGTAAATTAAAATAGACTGGGCACTTTAAAGCTATAGATTTTTATAACTCATGATTTTGAGCAGATTTTCTGTATTCACTTTATATACAGTACAAAGATGAGACTAAAATGGCTTCAAGACATTCATTCTAGTTGAACTAAACTCATTTTTAAAAATAATCCAGTGCAAGTCACTTTTCAAATAAGTTGAACAAAAAGGAATTCTTTATAAAGAAAAAAAACTGATCTAAGAATATTATGAATATGCTACACAATTTAAAATGTAATATTGCAGCTAGATTCTCTGCTAATCCTTTTGTGCATTTCTACTGTAGATATGTGGCCTTGAGAGCCAATCCAGAATACCAATAAATAATGGTTGAGCACAGCTAATAGAACTGCCAGTTATAAGCATGGATTAAAGTATGGTTGATTTTGAACATTGTACCCTGCCAGTTTGTAATAGGATGCTAATATTATTACTGCTTCTCATTTGCATGCTTATTCAGAATCTTACAGCCCCCATTTCCAGGTATATGGTTAGAGATACAGAGCAGTGGCGACCGGTACCCACGGGAGGTGGAAGTGTCTTCTGGAAGTTTTCTGGGTCAGTGACCATTTTCCAACATGACTCCAGCATTTTTTACCTTTCTCTGCCCACTCCTACAATCTCCATTGTACTATATGTCAGCTCTATTGAGAAGTCCATAAACTCTGAAATATGCAACGATGTTAGTGGATGCCCTCCCAACACCAACACGTGGGAACTTTCAAACTAATGCAATAGTCTTTTCTCAGTTAGTATTTGCTTTTACTTCTCTATAGCTTTTAATGCTTGGCCATTTCCTCCTTGAGACCCTTTCCTCCCCCAGCTTCCGTAACACCACATTGCTACAGCCATCCTTCTAAAATTATGAACATCCCCTCCATGGACACACCTTGTATATTCCCATTTCTGTAGTTCAATGTGGAATCCATTACATGTTTCTTTCCACTGATTTACATATTACAAATCAATCAGTGCCCCCTCCTCTTTGACAGCTCCTCAGACCATCCCATATTGATCTGATCTGCCACTGACTGAAGAGTTTTTATACCGTTTTAGTCAATAATCAAATATTGCTCTGTGACATTTCTTGTAATGTAGCCTTATATTTTAGTTAATTCTTATACCCTTCTTATAGGGAGAAATTCTTACACCTTCTGAAAGACAGAGTGAGAAAGAGAGGTAAACAATTTGAAATGTGACCTGAGGATCTTTTCCTTGCTCTTCCTTGTACACACTGCTCTTCTCCCCTTTCAGTCATAGTTATCATCAATTAAGGGAAGAAAGAATTGTTACAGCAGAGTAAAGAAAGCAAATGTACTCAGTTTTGGTTTACAGACTTCAAAATAGGCTTTTAAACTAGTGACAGAGACAATAGGTTGAGAGCAAAAGGGTTTAAATTCCAAGAGTCTAGTCTTTTTTCAGTTTTAAGTGCCAAGGAGACTCAGAACACAAAGTTTATGCTAAACTAAAGGCATGGAGTGTATGATTGGCTTGCGGAGGAGATAACAATGACCTAGACTGGGCAGAGGGAAGAAGAGTCAGCAAGGGAGGGGGCTTCTGTAGTGGATGACAGATGAGGACTGGAACATGTGCTCCCTTTCAAGGTGGAGAAAACTATAGCAAGCAAGCTCCCCATACCTTCTGCCGTGTAGTGAGGACAGACAGATGACCATGGCTCATGAAGGTTGGGGATGTCCAAGCAGAAAAACCTAAAGGAGACTCCAAGAGCCTCCATGTGCTCCAGCATGGCAGAAAAAGCAACTCAGGTCTCCCTAAGCATAGGTACAGCCAAGAAAGCCAAGAGAACAATGATGGAACTTGAGTATTCTTTTTTTTTGGAGACGGAGTCTCGCTCTGTCGCCCAGGCTGGAGTGCAGTGGCGGGATCTCCGCTCACCGCAAACTCCACCCCCTGTGTTCACGCCATTCTCCTGCCTCAGCCTCCTGAGTAGCTGGGACTACAGGCGCCCGCCACCACACCCGGCTAATTTTTTGTATCTTTAGTAGAGATGGGGTTTCACCATGTTAGCCAGGATGGTCTCAATTTCCTGACCTCGTGATCCACCTGCCTCGGCCTCCCAAAGTGCTGGGATTACAGGCGTGAGCCACCACGCCCAGCCGAAACTTGAGTATTCTAAGCTCATCTAAGGATGAGACAAGAGACCAGCAGAGACCATTGGTCGAAAAACAGATGGAAATATCTGGGCAGGTACCAGCAAGCACAAATGCCAATGACATGCAGAGACCAGTGGGAGCAGGTCCATACTGGCTCCTCTGCTGAAGCTCTTTCCCTAAAACTTGCTTTATGCCAAGCCCGCTGGAACTTGGCTACCACCCTGAGAGACAAAGGCAGAAAGGGAACGCTTTGAAGTAAGCAACAAAACCTTGGATTGACTAAATTTATGTGGACTTAACTATAGTTAAGTTTCTTTTACAAGGCAAGATGGTAACTAGAGATAGCCAGTTATGGGAAAGAGTTTTGGAAAACTGTAGTAGAAAATCAAATGAAGTTGCATGTTTTAAGCCTAAGGAAATTTATTCAGTATTATGCATCATCTCCCTGACTAAGACAGCTAGCTATCTTTTTTTTCTTACATTTAAGGTTTTCTTCTAAAGCTAGAAGACCTGGAGATGGCTAACAAATAATCACGGAATAACTGAATGATCATTCAATTAACTTCAAATTTAACATTAGTGGCTAATTTAAGATTTAAAAAACAATGGCCTGAAGTTTAGCATTTCACTCAAAGATTGAAGGCTACATTTAAAAACTAATCGATCACTCTTCTTCCTACAACACATTTATTATTTAGCCCAAGAAATAAGTTTTGTGTTTCAGGGAGGTGAAAAGGTGTAATATATGCTTAATAATGTCTTTTACTTTCATGAAAGTCATAATGTCAACCTTGGAGAGAAGAGAGGGACCCAACTCCAAAGGGTTACCTTAGCACCCATAAAGAAACATTCATTCAGTCCATCATCACAGTCATAAAGTGGAATGTGATGATGTAGAGGGGTAGGGAAAAAAACTCATGTAGATATCATTTGGGGGATAGAAAGTAATAATGCTAAAAGTAGAACTATAGAACAATTCTTTAGAAATTTGCCATGGATACTCTTCCCACATAAACTATCTCCATTATAAAAACAAGGCTTTGAAGAACCTTTTAAAATGTCCCATTAAAAATCCAACACAGGATTGTAACAAATGTACCTCTCTGGTACTGGATGTTGATAGTGGGGGAGGTTGTACATGTGTGGGAACAAGAGGTGTATGGGAACTCTCTGTACTTTCCACTCAATTTTTCTGTAAACCTAATACTGCTCTAAAAACTAAAGTCTATTAAAAAAACAAAAACAAAAAAACAAAAAAAAAAAAACTACCATACTAAACTAAACCCGTAGAGACAGAAAGCAGATTGGTGGTTGCCAGGGGCTTAGGGGAGATAGAAATGAAGAGTGGTTGCTTAATGGGTATGGGGTTTTATTTTGGGGTCATGAACATGTTTTGGAACTAGATCGAGCTGGTGGCTGCACAACATTGCACTACATGCCACTGGATTGTTCATGCTAAAATCGTTAATTTCATGTGATGTGAATTTCACCTCAATTTTTAAAAAGCCACCATACAATAGATGAGCTTCTTCAAAAATACATTGCAAAGAATTATAGTCTCCCAACATGGTCCTGAAAAGAGGACTTTTGCGATCCAATTTGTTTTGAAGCAGCGCCCATGTATCTTCTTGGTGATGCCTTCTTGGCATTAGCAAATATACAGAGCAAAAGCTCTGAGGGGCTGTGATGGTTAATTTTATGGTCAGCTTGACTGGGGCTATGGTAGTGCCCAGATTAAACATTGTTTCTGAGTGTGTCTATGAAGAGGTTTCAGGATGAGATTAGTATTTGAATTGGTGAACTCATTAAAGTAGATGGCCCTCTCCTATGTGCATGGGCATTACCCAATCCCCCGAGGGCCTGAAAAGAACACACAGCTGAAGGAGGAACCCACCCCTTTCCTGTCACATTGCAAGATCTGGGACATCTCATCTCCTCTTTTCTTGCTCTCAGACAGGGATTTACATCATTGGCTCCCCTAGTTCTCAGACCTTTGGACTTACTGGAATTAAACCACTGGCTTTCCTGGGTCTCCATCTTACAGACAGCAGATTATGGGACATCTCAGCCTCCATAATTGCAGGAGTCAATTCCTTATAATAAATCTCCTTGTGTGTGTGTGTGTGTGTGTGTGTGTGTGTGTGTCCTATTGGTTCTTTTTCTCTGGAGAACCCTGACTAAGGCAGTAGTCTTGCAGTAAAGCTTTTGTTCATACAAGGATCCTCACTACCCACTCTTTGCATCACACCTTATAACATCACACAGGGCACATTTTGGAAAATACTACTCTAGATCTTTCCATGCAAATAAAACTCCAATCCATTTTTACTTTAACTGCTCAAAGAAAAAAAAAAGGTTTTTGCACGTAAACTTTCTTTTGATATTTGTTGAGAACAACTTATCCTTCAAGTAGAAACATGTTTTTTGTTGAGGTCTTTGATAAGTCTCAAGACAACAATAGGTGGCCTTAGTAAAGCCAATTGTAAATAAATGATGAGATGTTAGAGTAATAAAGACATAATACGACTCTTCAATACTACTCAGTTTGTAGTCAGGAGTGCCACACTAAGAAAACTTATTATCCCAGCTATGTATAGATCAGCTAGCCACAGAGTTTGAGATTTTATTCATTTGCACAAATTACATTTGCTATATACTTCAGAAAGTATGACATAGTATGTGGGCACATATAAAATACCCGACTTTTTAACAGCAGATATAAAGATGTTCAATACAATGGCAATTTAGTAAAATGAAATGGCCCAAGGCTATTTCTTCATTTCAAGTAAACACATCCTCATGAATCTTCACTCAGGCCATTTCTTAGATTCTAAAACTGTTGATTTAATAATAATTAACACTGATAAGAATATCTGTGGAATGGAATTGACTGTTTTAGGATTGAAGTCAGTTATTCTAGACCAGAGGTGGGATAAAACAGGTGTGGAACAGAGGAAAACGCATTTCCTTCTCCCAGAGACATGTATCAGAATCTTCTGGAGGCATGTTTATTTAAAAATGAATTGTCAATATTATAATTACAGATTTTATTTTAGCCACACTCCTCATTAATCTACTTTGACTATGTAATCACAATTAAGAGGGTGTGGGATTTTAGATTCCTCCATTGGAGGCATGCATCAGGAAAGGTGGAGAAGCATAAAGGGGCATGTTGTCTACAGACAGATTAAACCCAGACAGCACGTCTATTTCTTCACCACCCACACAACACGTACAGTTTCCTGAATGCCCATGTCCCAAATGTCCCAACAGTCTGGACTTCCCCGATGTGAGTGTGAGTGGGTGGGGTGTGAGAGTTCCAGGAAGCAGCATCCCAGGAGCCCATGCTCTGAGTCAGGCTTTCCCTGGAGGAGTATCTGGCTCTGTACTCCCAGAATTCCTGACTTTGGCATCAGGAACCACCTGTCCTGCTCTTCTGACTTTCCTCAAAGTTATATTGCCCAGGCCAAAGAAATTATTATTGCCTCAAAGAACTGGGTTATAAAAACATTGGTAGTGTGTCTTCCTGCCTCGAAATGTCAACATGAGTGTATGCGCACACACACACACACACAAACACACAAAGACCTCGTTGGCCATGTTTGTATTAGTTGATGCTAGCCTCTTGGCCACTAAAGATCGGACCAGGCCTGCATAATTGGCCCACCAGGACTACTTTCCTTCTCCAAGGAATTTCGAATTGAAGCTCAGAGGTCAGTGTGCTGGGAGCATGGATTGCAAACTAAGGAAAGGTTGGGCTGGAAATATCTTATTTGACCATGAATGCCTAAAGAAGCAGAGGAAGTCACTCTGGAGAGAGAAGGGGGGAAAGGAGAGGGAGACGAATAAAACAAATACATAGATTACAGTAGGTTCAAGAGAGCATGTGGCCCTAGAGGGGCAGGGAAGACCTGCTGTGCTTCTGATGGCTTTTCAGGTCCTAGTTCATAACCCTCTTGTATCCTGCCTTCATTTCCTGGTTTCTGAGACACTTCTGTATTGTTATAATAAATCCTCCCCAAGCATTCTTGGTTTTCATCTAAAATACCTCATGGGCTTTTCTGTTACTTGCGGACAAAAGGCCTGTCATGTAGATATATATACATTTATTTTTAATCAGAGACGTTCCCCCATGACAACAACAATTTTGAAATTCTCAAGATTCTGTGGATCGACTGGGTGTTTTTCTGATCTATAGGATGTCAACTACATTTAGCTCATGGGTGAGCTGCAGTGTTGACTCATATTAATTCTCTAATCCTGCTATAACAAGTTATCACAAATTTTGTGGCTTAAAAAACACAGATTTATCACCTAACAGTTCTGGAGGTCAGAAATCTGACACAGGTGATTCTGGTCTAAAATCAAGGTGTCAGCAAGGTGGCCTTCCCTTCCGCAGGAGAGAGAGGCTGCTCAAATTCCTTGGCTCATGACCTCCTTCCATTTTCAAAGCCAGTAATGGCTGGTCAAATCTTTCTCATTAAGCCATCTGGCTGGTTCTGACAGAGTCTCCTGCCTCTCTCTTTCCCTTATAACAGTCCTTATCCTACAATGGGTCCACCAAAATAATCCAGGATCACCTCTCCATCTCAAAGTCAGCTGATTAGCAACCCCAATCACACCTGCAATCTTAATTCTGTTACATCAGGACCTGCTACATAATCTGCAAGGCCCAGTGCAAAAGGAAAATGTGAGGCCCTTTATTCAAAAAGGTGGGGGATCTTACTTTTTTGAGAATATCACTAAAGTTACTTTCTTATGTGGTGTCTCTCTTGAGTTGCCATAGCATTTTTTATTTGCAATTCGATGTCATTCTAAATTTTCAAAAATTCTAAATTATTATATAAATTTTACTTTTTATATTGTGCAATAGCAGTTTTAAATGCACATATAGCAGCATCTAATTCATATGTGAAATCGCCATACTAATTCACATTTCACAGCTTGTTAAATGTATATGTATTTTCTTCTTACCAGAACAGTGGAAATGCTGCTCAAAATTAACATGTAATATAAAATATTCGCAGGTTCCAGGAATTAGGATGTGAACATCTTCATGGGCCATTATTCTCTCTAATGCAGCCAGAATACCTTGGTTCTTCTCCACGTGGCTCACTCTTATTCTCCTATCAGCTTCCTGATGGCATAGTGATCTCAGAACAGTCAGGTCTTTTACATGGTGGTTGATTGGCGTCTTAGAGTGAACTTTCCAAGCAGAAAAGCCTCAATGTGCAAAGGTTTATCAAGCCTCTGCCTGTGTTGAGCTTGAGAATGTTCCATTGGCCAATAGAAGTCATAAGATGAAGCCCAGGGTCACTGTGGAAAGGGACTTCATAGAGCAAGAATACCAGGAGGAAGCATTGATTATTCAAGGCCACTATTGGGACAGTTACCACAATCACAATTAGAATGTTCTTTTCAGTAAGCTTGCACATCATCCTCAAATGTCCAAAATTACAAAAGAGGGGGGCATTGTAAATGTTGCAAAATATTTACTGATTCAAATTGTCTCCATTTACTGATAGCATGATCTTATATATAGAAAACCCTAAAGACAATAGGGTTGATAAAAAAGTGTTAGAACTAATAAATGAATTCAGTGAAGTTGAAGGATTCAAAATAAATACGTAAAAATCATTAGCATTTCTATACACTTATAATGAACTATCCAAAAAAGTAATTAACAAAACAGCATCATTTATAATTGCAATAAAAATAAAATAAAATCTTAGGTATACATTTAACCAAGGAGGTGAAAGATGGAAAACTATAAAACATTGATTTTAAAAACTGAAGAAAACACAAATAAATGAAAAGACACCCTGTGTTCATGGACTGGAAGAATTAATGTTGTTAAAATGTCCATAGTGTTCAAAATATCTAGATTCAATGCAATCCCTATCAAAATTCCAATGTCATTTTTCACAGAAATAGAAAAAACAATCCTGAAATTCATAGAAACCACAAAAGACTGCATAGCCAAAGCAGTCTTGGGCAAAAGGAACAAAGCTGGAGGCATCACACTCCCTGATTTCAAAATATACTATAAAGTTATTGTAATCAAAACACTTATTGTAATCAAAACATGGTACAGGCATAAAAACAGACACATCAATCAATGGAAGATGATAGAAAGCCCAGAAACAAACCCACAACTTTACAGTCAAATGATTTTTGACAAAGGTGCGAAAACACACAATAAAGAAAGGACAGTCTTCAAAAAATGTTATTAGGTAAACTGGATATTCACATGCAGAAGAATGAAAGTGGATGCTCATCTCACATCATATACAAAAAAAAAAAAACTCAAAATGGATTAAAGACTTAAATATAAGACCTGAAACTGTAAAGCTACTAGCAGAAAACATAGGTGAAAAGCTTCAATACATTGATCTGGGCAGTGATTTTTTTTGTATAGGTCCCCAAAAGCACAGGGAACAAAAGTGAAAATAGGCAAATGAGACTGCATCAAACTAAACAGCTTCTGCACAGCAAAGGCCACAATTAACAAAGTGATGAGACAACCCGTGAGTGGGAGAAAATATCTGCAAACCATCCATCTGGTAAAGGGTTAATATACAAAATATCTAAAGCATTCATACAGCTCAATGGCAAGAGACAAATAACCTGATTTTTTTTAAATGGACAAAGGACTTGCTATGGTTTGAATTTGTCCCCCAAAGTTCTTATGTTGGAACTTAATCCCCAATGCAACAGCGTTGAGAGGTAGGACATTTAAGAGGTGATTAGGTCATGATGACTCTGCCCCAATAAAGGGATTAATGCTGTTATCCTGAGATAGGTTGGTTATAAAAGCAAATTTAGTCCTCTCTTGCTCTCTGTCTCACCATGTGATGCCTTCTGCCAAGTTATGATGCAACAAGAAGGCCTTCACCAGATGCAGCCCCTTGATCTTGAACTTTCCAGCCTCCAGAACCTTGAGTCAATAAATGTATGTTCTTTTTAAATTACCTAGTCTCAGATATTCTGTTATAGCAGCACAAAATGGACTAAGACAGACCAGACAAGAACAGATATTTTTCAAGAGAAGGCTTACATGTGGCTAACGAGTTTATGATAAAATGCTCAACATCACTAATCATTAGGGCATGCAAATTAAAACCACAATATCGTCTCATACCTGTTAAAATGGCTATTATAAAAAATATGAAAGATAAGTGTTAGCGAGGATACAGGGAAAACAGAACTCTTACACATTGGTGGTGAGAATGTAAATTAATACAACCATTATGGAAAATGGTATCAAAGTTCCTGATAAAACAAAAAATAGAACTACCATATGATCCAGCAATCCCACTTCTGGTTACATATAAAGGAACTGAAATGGATATGTCGAAGGGAAATCTGCACCCCCATGTTTATTGCAGCATTATTCACAATAGCCAAGATATGGAAACAACCTAAGTATCCATCAGTGGATGAAGCGATTAAAAAAATGTGGCATATATGCACAATGGAATATTATTCAGCCATAAAGAAAGAAAATTATTTCATTTACAACAATGTAGATGAAACTGGAGGACATTATGCTAAGTGAAATAAGCCAGGCACAGAAAGACAAATACCACATGGTCTTACTCATATGTGAAATCTAAAAAAGTCTAACTCAGTGAAGTAATGAGTAGAATGGTGGTTATCAGAAGCCAAGGGGAAGGAGGAGAAGAGGGAGGGAGGGAAATGGGTAGTTGTTGGCCAAAGGGTACAAAGTTTCATTTAGAAAGGAGGATTAAGTTTTGAGATCTATCTCACAGCAGGATGACTATAGTCAATAATAATGTATTGTATATTTCAAAATAACTAAGAGAGTACATTTCACATCACCACAATAAATATCAGAAATTCCACCTAAAGAACTTATCCATGTAACCAAACACCACCTGTTTCCCCAAAAACTATCGAAATAATAATAATAAATAAAATAGACCGGGCGCGGTGGCTCACGCCTGTAATCCCAGCACTTTGGGAGGCCGAGGCGGGTGGATCACGAGGTCAGGAGTTCAAGACCAGCCTGGCCAACATGGCAAAACCCCGTCTCTACCAAAAATACAAAAAAAAAATTAGCCAGGCATGGTGGTGGGCACCTGTAATCCCAGCTGCTCAAGAGGCTGAGACAGGAGAATTGCTTGAACCTGGGAGGCGGAGGTTGCAGTGAGTTGAGATGGTGCCACTGCACTCCAACCTGGGCGACAAGAGCAAGGCTCCATCTCAAAAAATAATAATAATAAATAAAATAAAAAACAAATGAAAAAAATAAAGACATTCAAATTATTATGTCAGTTTTCTAAAGTTAAATTTAGATAAATGACTGAATGCAGCAATATATTAAATGAACTTAAGTTCATATATGTTACAAAAGTGTATTACAAATAAAATAATAAAAGCCTTAAAAGTTAAGTAAGCGAAGTGATGAACATGTTAATTAGCTTTATTTAATCATTGCGCATTGTATACATATATCAAAACATCACCCTGTACCCCACCTAAATGTAAATAATTATGATTTATCAATTAAAAATTATAGTAACATTAGAAAGAAGAGGTTTTTCTTTTTTTATTTAACTTTTAAGTTCAGGGGTACATGTGCAGGTTTTTTATATAGGTAAACTTGTGTCATGGGGGTTTGTTGTACAGATTATTTCATCACTAAGGTATTAAACCTAGTGCCCATTAGTTATTTTCTTTATCCTCTTTCTCCTCCCTACCTCCACCCTTTGATAGGCCCCAGTGTGTATTGTTCCTCTCTATGTGTCCATGCATTCTCATCATTTAGCTCCCACTTATAAGTGAGAACATGTGGTGTTTGATTTTTTTTTCCTGCGTTAATTTGCCAAAGATAACAGCCTCATGCTCCATCCATGTTCCTGCAAAGGACATGATCTTGTTCTTTTTTTTTTTTTTTATGGCTACACAGTATTCCATGGCGTATATGTACCACATTTTCTTTATCCAGTCTATCATTGATGGACATTTAAGTTGATTCCATGTTTTTGCTATTATAAACAGTGCTGCAGTCAATATACACATGCATGTATCTTTATAATAGAATTATTTATATTCCTTTGAGTATATACCCAGTAATGGGATAGCTGGGTCAATGGTATTTCTACGTTTAGGTCTTTGAGGAATCACTGCACCATCTTCCACAATGGTTGAATTAATTTACACTCCCACTGACAAGATAAAAGTGTTCCTTTTTCTCTGCAACCTCACCAGCATGTTATTTTTTGACTTTTTAGTAATAGCCATTCTGACTGGTGTGAGATGGCATCTTATAGTGGTTTTGATTTACACTTCTCTAATGATCAGTGATGTTGAGTTTTTTTTTCATATAATTGCTGGCTGCATGTATGTCTTCTTTTGAAAAGTGTCTGTTCATGTACTTTGCCCACTCTTTAATGGTCTTTTTTTCTTGTAAATTTGTTTAAGTTCCTTATAAATACTGGATATTAGACCTTTGTCACATGAACGGTTTGCAAAAATTTTCTCCCATTCTGTAGCTTATCTGTTTATTCTGTTGATAGTTTCTTTTGCTGTGCAGAAGCTCTTTGGTTTAATTAGATCCCATTTGTCAATTTTTGCTTTTGGCATCTTTGTCATGAAATCTTTGCCCATTCCTATGTCCAGAATGATATTGCCTAGGTTGTTTTCCAGGGTTTTTATAGCTTCAGGTTTTACATTTAAATATTTAATCCATCTTGAGTTAATTTTTTTCTTTAATTCATCTTGAGTTAATTTTGTATATTCCCAGAATAGTGTCCTCATTGCAGGGGCAAAGAGCACACACTCCATCCTCATTCCAGCCAGTGGAAAGGAGGAAATGGAATAGGTAAACATCTTCCCTTTAAAAGTTTCTACATATTAGTCCAATTCACATGCCATTGACTTGGACTTAGTCATACGGTCATACCTCTAAGCAAATGAGGCTGGGTAACCCTTACCAGCGGAAAAAATCCTTTAGGATGGAAGAAGAGAAAAGCAAACATGGGGGTACAACTAGCCATATCTTCCACATTGTTTAACTGATATTCCTCATTTATGTTGATTCGTGGTTTTTTTTTTTTTTTTGCTTGTAAAAGTATCTTGTTTTTTGTCATGTGTGATTCTTTGGAAAGAAAATATTAAGTTCAGGACTATTTCTATTGTATGTGTTGGTTCTTTGTGAAAGAGAGACAAAGAAATTAGCAACACAGAAAGTCATCACATCTGCTGGTTTCCACAGCTCAGTTTAGCTGTCCTCTGGTAATTTGAGGTCACTTGTGATTAGGGTCCTTGAATCTTTAGGTTCTGTCCCCTCTCCAAAGCTCCTCCTGAGTCTCAGCTTCCAGCTTCCTTGCTTCATATTCACCTTCTCCAGTGTGTCTTCAACTCTTGATGTATCTATCTTCCTCAGCTAACTTGCTGGCAACAGCCCGCCTGAAACAGACCTAAAATAGGACCATCTCCTTAGTCCTTTCTTTCATCACTCTAGGCATTCCTTTTCTATTTACTGCTATTACAGATGATCACAAACCTAGTGGCTTAAAAGAACACCAATGTATTATCTTACAGTTTTGTAAGTTAGAAGTCTGACACAGGTCTCACTGGGCTAAAATCAAGGTATATACAGGCCTGCATTTCTTCTGGGTATTGTAGAAGAGAATATTTCCCTTGCCTTTTCCACCTTGTAGAGGCATCTGCATGCCTTGGTCACGAAACCTTTCTCCATCTTCAAAGCCAGCAACAGCAGGTCCTGTATTTCTCACATCACTTCACTCTGACCCCTTCCAGAGTCACATCTGCCTCTGACTTCCTCCTTCTGCCTCCTTCTTCCACTTTTAAGGGCCGTTGTAATCACATAGGGCTGACCACATAATCCAAGACATCTCCAAATCTTAAGATCAACTGATTAACAACTTTCATTCCATCTGCGACCTTCATTCCCCTTTGCCATGTAACATAACGTATTCACAGTTTCCAAGGAATAAGACATGGACATCTTGGAGGGGGCATTATTTTGCCTACCACAATCCCCATTTTTATTCTACTTCCATTGTGGCCAAAAGCACAGATAAAAATCTTTTCTTCTCCTCCTGGCTTTCCTCCACTCCTACTCCCAAGTCAGGTCATTATTCAGCTCAAGGACTGGTACTTGAGAACCAAGCTTCCTACCAATTGTCACCTTAATTTGTACATAATCACCTATTCAATTTTAAGTTATTCTATAAATGAATGAGTCACTGTTCAATGTGCTTAATTAAAAGACAGCAAAATGAAGAGGTGATCTTTAGCAACCTTTTTAAGCTGCCTTGTACTTGATTACAAGTTCTAACCACTTGACTTTGGGTTTACGGCACTCTGTGCAAAGTTAGTAGCCGCTCTTAAGAAATGAAACAACCTCACTCGGAATGATTTGTCAAACCTGGGAAACAGAAGCATTAATATCATTAATTTTGGAAGTTAAGTCTGGGGCTTCAAAGCTGTTTCTGAACAGAGGAACGAGTGAGGAGAATCAGTAAGAGAAGAATGAGAATGTCCTTGAAATGTTTTTATATTCAAGTCATTTTACTATAATTAGCCAAACTGCAAATGCATCATCATGGCCTGAAGCAGTGGGATTTAGTAGCAAGATCATGGGAAGAACAGTAGAAGGGCTGGATTCCCACCCAGCTTTTATCACCAACTTGTAGGCACTAACCATGATGAGTTCAAGTTTTATCTTCTTCAGGATGAGGGAGGAAGGCTCTTGGCGCCAACCACCTGAGTGCTAATCAAGGCCAGGAAAGCAATTCTTGCTCCTCCTAGAGTTGAAAGTAGATATGAGAGAATGGTCTCTTGCTTGTAACTCCGTAAAAATTTACATCTGATGGGACTGAGTAATGGAATGAGTTGGCATGGATGGTTGCCAAGGCACCAGTAAGCTGTGCCCATCTGGGGGTTGGTGACACAGTCCTTACTCAACTAACAGCCACTACTCTGCCCTTGAACGGCCCCAACCTCTGCTGCACTCTGGGACCAAGTCCTCACTGTGGCCTGGGTTGCGGTTTTACACTGTACTTCCCTCTTCCTTCCTGAAAGATGAATCAGACTGACATGATTTTTGCCATTCTCTGAAGGGAACTGAGCAAATGTGGGTGTGTCTTTGTGGGTGTTTCTTTTCCCAAGAACCAGACAGTGGCATTTAAGATTAATCAATTTTATCAGATAAATATACTACATGCTTTATTTTCTTGATTAGAAAATGACAAGCCAGTGTACTGCCTATTTACATTTTACTCTGTGTGTTTTAATACTGTAACATGGAGTTTGTGAATAAATAATCTACAAATGAGATTCAGGGATAAAAAAAACCCTACAATTTTGTATGTATGCATGTGAGTATACATCTTTCTGATAAGAAGGTCTATAACATATCAGATTTTCAACAAAATCCATGAACCAAGATAAGACCAACTAATATAGAAGAATGTTCCATTGCTAGAGAGTTAACATCAATTATTGCTGTCCACTGATGGAGGCAGCTAATATCCTTAATAATTACAATCATTTAATATCAAGCATCATGTGGTAAAAGTTCTCTTGACCAATCACTCCTTAACAGATTGGCCAGATTAAGCACTGTTCTCTGTTTCATCTGTAAAATACATTCAAGAAAAATATACTCAAGAAAAAGCCTTGGCCCTTCATCAAAGGATTGGGAGATTAATGCAAATTTATATATTTTGAGTTAAACTTAAATGTTTAAGAAATGTATGAATCATTTTTATGATTCCCAGATTGAACTAACTTTTTCTATGAGCCAAACAACCATCAATTCCCATTGAATTAATTTAGAAGAATTATTCTATGTTGGGATTCCAAATAGGATGGAAAAAATGGATTTCAGGACCCAAAATTTTCAAGGATGTTAATAGTGTACTTTCACTGACCCAGAAAAAGAAAATGAATGGATATATTCAACCTTATAGATGATTCCATACTCAGTATCAATATGTTCTTTAGATAAGAGTTGGGCTTTTTTGACTTCAAACTATACTAAAAGGATACAGTAACCAAAGCAGCATGGTACTGGTACAAGAACAGACATATAGACCAATGGATCAGAATAGAAAACTCAGAAAGAAGACCATACACCTACAACCATCTCCAGAGAAAGATGGGAGGAGGTGATATGGCTTGGCTCTGTGTCCCCACCCAAATCTCATCTCATCTCAAATTGTAATCCTCATCATGTCGAGGGAGATGGGAGGTGATTGGATCATGGGATGGTTTCTCTCATGCTGTTCTCTTGATAGTGAGGAAGTTCACATGAGATCTGGTGGTTTAAAAGTGGCAGTTTCCCCTGTGCTCTGTCTCTCTCCCACCACCTTGTGAAGAAGGTGCCTTGCTTCTCCTTTGCCTTCTGACATGATTGTAAGTTTCCTGTGGCCTCCCCAGCCATGTAGAACTGTGAGTCAATTAAGTCTCTTTCCTTTATAAATTACCCATTCTCAGGTAGTATCATCTTCATAGCAGTGTGAAAACAAACTACTACAGGTAGAGTAAAACTGCATAGCACTTCACAGTAAATTGAGAAAATGTCCACTGTACCTACCAAAGAATAGTAGGGTGGACTGAGGGGGTTAATGGTGATTATGCAGTGATTAAAGTGTCTCCAACTCCACTATCTCTTGTCCTCATTTATGTATTTATATGCTTATAAATACAGCATCACCACTGTATTTATAAAAATCACCATGACTACTGTGTAGAGAATGAACATAGGGGAGCAAAAGGAGATGCTTGATATGAGGTTTGCTGCAGTGGCACAGGTAGCAGATGATGGTGACTTGGAATTAAGGAGATAATGATGGGAATGAAGCAAAACAAACTTATTGAAGATTACTGTTTTTCTGTAAGAACATAATTGACTGTCACCAGTTCTGTGGCATCCTGGGAATTGTAGAATGCTCCTCCAAGCTGTGCTCTTGCCTCTTTTCTTTATGGTGTTTCTGAATTCAGACATGTTGTAGACAGTGTCCACTCTGATCCTCTCAACTCCATTTTATTATTGTCATATGCCCATCTCCTGGCTGTGGTGTGCTTTTGGCCAACAATGGAATGCACTTGGAACTCTTTGTCACAAGACTACCCTCCAGCTACTGAAGGACTTTGCCCAAACATGTAGACAGCCAGAAGTGTCTAGGACTTCACGTCCCTCCCACCCCTACTTCTCGTTCCACCTGACCAGCTCTTAGCTAATGACTGATGAGTGTAGGAATCTGAAAGCCTGGCTCCCAAGCCCTGTGTTGAGACAACTCTGAGGCATAACTTACCCTCCAAAGCTACCCTTCATGGGATTTTGCCTCAGAACTCACTTCAATTGGCTGCTTCTTTTGTGCTGTCCTACTTCCTCCACTTCCTTACTGACTTCTGGATGCATTTCCTGAAAAATTCACTTGCACACAAATCCTTATGTCAGGTATTGAGGAGCCAATCTAAGACAAAACTTTTCCCCCAGGGCTCCCTTCAGGACCAGGGCTTCTCTGACTCACAAGCACAACTCTAAAATTTTATCTGAGAGCCTGCAAAGTCTCATAAAAATGGGTGACTAGACAAACTCCAGCCTAAAAACACTTTAAAATCCAGACTTTGGATATTACGTTTAAATCCTTTACCCATTTTATTAATTACATAAGTTAGAAATTCTATAGGCTGTAAGACAAGACTTTGCCATTACTTTGTAAGTTCAGGTTTGAAAGAGTTACTTCTCTTTGAGTGTCGACTTCCTCATTTATACAATGAAGATAATAATATCTAACTTGGAGATCAAAACTAAGGTATATAAAGCTCTCACCATAATGTTTAGAATAAGAAGGTGCTTAATAGTTGTTGATGATTGTTAGCCTTATAAAGGATGATTGGCCAGGCGTGGTGGCTCACGCCTGTAATTCCAGCACTTTGGGAGGCCGAGGCGGATGGATCACGAGGTCAGGAGATCGAGACCATCCTGGCTAACATGGTGAAACCCCGTCTCTACTAAAAATACAAAAAAGTTAGCCGGGCGTGGTGGCGGGCGCCTATAGTCCCAGCTACTCGGGAGGCTGAGGCAGGAGAATGGCTTGAACCCGGGAGGTGGAGCTTGCAGTGAGCCCATATCGCACCACTGCACTCCAGGCTGGGGACAGAGCGAGACTCCGTCTCAAAAAAAAAAAAAAAAAAGGAGGATTAGCCTTTCTTGGGCTACTGGCCCATGGACCTCAGCCAGTCTAATATTTTTCTCTAAATTTGTAGCAAAATGAGAAAACTGAAGCCAATGCAATATGCTTTTTCCCACAACTAAAATCACTCTGTTTTTAATGTCAACATGTCTCTTCTCTTTTTAAATGGTAGTTATAATAGATGGAAGTTCTATTTCTAATGACCATACTTGAAAAAATTAAAAAGTGACAACTTGATATCAGTTCTCAAATTTTCGAGATCCAAAAACCTGAGAACCAACTTTCTAAGTAAGCATTATAACCAATATAGAAAGCTGCTATTAAGTGAATACTGCTCTTTTTGAGTATTTGTTTCCAATAATTTTCTGCCATGACCTTTGTCATAGAAGGGTCACATCTGTGGCCCTGCCCCATGGGTATCACTCCCAGGGTAGCCTTTTCTCCCCTACTCAAGAAAGCCTATTGTTGTGCAATTGGTTGATGATATCATTATTATAGGCATAACCTTGATTCTGCACTGGTTTATTTTTAATAAGTTAAAAAATCCACAAACGTCACAACTTTAGCTACTATTAATAATAAATTATTTGCAGTGTGTCCTACAACCGATCACTACACACTGGAATGGCCTGAAAGGGTGATACAGAACCAAATGAAACTTGGTAGGACTTCAGATGACAACTGACTCTCTTACTCCACACAACTAACCCAGGGACAGCAGGATGAAAGCACAGTCAAAATACATTTTCTGTTTTTGCATATACAATGTATCTTTTTATAAAAAATAACAGGCATAAATATTTAAGTATTAAGTTAGACCATAAGAAATCTCCATCCGCATTTTCATATGGCTCATCCTAACACTAATTATAAACTTTGGCTGACGTTTAAAGTTTTTATAGATACAATATAGATTTAAGGAGGCCCTGCCTTACTCTTAACCTCAGCCAGATACCTTCTTAAATAAACTGCACTTAATGTCAAGCACACTTATCTTGGAATGTTCACTCCAAGACTAAGTAAATGGATCTCAATCATTTTTGTAGATTCAAACAAAGCCTTCCGGGAAATATAACTGGTTCTGGGTCTTTCTTCACCCTTTAGGAACCTGCATTTTTTATGTTACTACTAATGTCACTACTAATGCCTTACCCTTAATTTGGGCATGAGATTTTGAGGCATTACTTAGCATTCCCCCAGGAGTACTAGCGTCCATTGACCTATCCCTGTTGCTTATTTTGGTGCCAACCTCTTGGGTACAAGACAGAAGATTTGAGCATGAATCCAACTCGGCCATGTTCTGACTTTATGAGGACAGACTCCTTTTCTATCACAAACTCCTTCTCAATTTAAATGTACATGTGTCTCATTCTTTCAATTTCAATCTACATTGTGTTTTCTTTTTTCATGTTGAAAGAAAAATAAACTATTACCTTTCAACATGATTGATTTTTCAAGTTATTTTTAATCATAAAAGTAGAAACCAAAAAAGCAAGAAAAATCAAGGCTTGACTGCCCATCCACGAGGTGGTATATTCAAATCATTATATAATAAATAGGTATTTATGACTGTTATAAAAGCAGATAACCTCATGTGTTAGTTGCATACCCAGTGTTTTACACAGCATTGTAAGATTTGATCTCTCCCAGGAGTCACCAAGTCGTGCCATACCTCAGTGTCTGCAAAGTGTGGGGTTATTTTGTCCTCACTCATTTTCCTTCAGGGACTTTGGTCACAATAGCTTGCTCTCCTGTGGTTGCCCAACTTGAATCAAGTGATGCTTTGAGTCAAGTTGCTTTTTCCTTAACTGAGAAACCAAAGACAGACCGCAGTTAACAATAGTCTTAAAAATAACATCTTGGGAATAATCATCACATGGTTCTTTATTACAGGAAATGCATACCAAATGTCGCCTTGTATTTAAACCTGAAAAGTGGGCAGAGTGTAGGCAGACAATTACACCAGAGGCTATTTAAGGAGGGCAGGTTTTCCATGACTGGCAACAGTTGGCCTTAGAACTCCATCTGTTCCAGACTTAATTTTACATGTAACTATTAGCACAGGTGTCATTAGTTAATATTACAGAAGCAAATTGATTGTCATGTAACCTTTTGGATGCGAGTGGCTCATTCAAATCCCTCTGGCATGACCATACGTCCAGTACGTCCAGTATGGGTGAGGAGCAAAAGCAAAAAACAAGATTGCAAGGACTGTGTCTTTGAGGTTTTTTTAGTCCTTGGAACCAGGGACATGAATTTAATTTCAAGGCCCCTGAAATACAGAGGCCCTTTTACAATTCTCACCACTTCCCTGGAAATCTCACTAGCCAAATGCTACGGGGACATCACAGCCAGCTATATAATCTGAGGGCCCGGTGCAAAATGAAAATGCAGGTCCTCTTGTTCAAAAAACAGGAAAAAAAGTTGCCATTAAAGGCATAAATACATAAAGCTTTTTCTTTTCTTCTGCGGTTTCTCTCTTGAATTGTCATGGTATTTCTCATTTGCTTTTTAATGTCGTTCTAAGTAAAGAAAAATTAAAATTTTAAATTATTAGCATAAATTTACCATTCATCTTATATTACACGATGCCAGTTATAAATGCAAATATAAGAGCATTTGACCCATATGTGGAAACATCAGAAATTACACAATTTGGATATCATCATTCATACATTTATGTGTATTTTATTCTTACCAAAAGAGTGGAAATGCTGCACAAAACTAATTCAACTGTTTTTATTTCATTTATTCATATGCACACATTCTATCAACACTCAATCTTTGGCTTCCTGAGAAGTAAGGAAGAGGTAAAAGGAAAAGGAATGTGTTGCTCTGTCATTCTCTTTCCTTCTATTGCACCATTTTCAGTGGTTGGCTAACATGTGGAAGTAACACAACTAAGAAAGAATATGATGGGGTTCCTTGGTCCTCCATGTTTCTTAGAATGGCATTGCCTTAGTTCTGAAATCGAAGCAAGTTCCAGTTCAAATGGAAAGTGTGGCTTCTCAGGGCTGCCAGCTCCCCTGCCTACTCAGGTGTAGCTGTAACACCCTTTGAGTGAGTCTCTGTGAATTCACACACACAATGGTTCCACTGAAATTCTGTGTTCAGAGGCATTGCAAACTCCATATGCCAATGAGGCAGCCAGGAACAGCACACACATATATCATTCGCGTCTCCACTACCCATGTTCATGCTCCATTGTCCAACCAGCCCTCACTAACAAAATGTAAGTTCAAAAGTAAAATTATTAAGAATTTCAAGACAATGACAGCAGGACATAAAACCAAAGTGCAGGGCCCTTCTGAGGGTGGACCCCTGTATGACTACACAGATCTCACACCCTTGAAGCCAGCCTTGGGAGATATATCTCTTTACACTTCAACATTTATTAAGCATCACGTATGTGTGAAAAGTGAATGAGACAGAGTATGAGACTCGTGCCATCCTTCAAGTCTCTTGGGGGCTGTTTGGGTGATTGCTATGTCGATGTTTCCAGTAGAAGTGCTATCGGCTTAGCTCCTGAGATGATGCTTAAAGTTGCAAGAGAACATCGATAGCACTCTTGGGGTATGCTTTATACCCAAAATTGCATTCCCTTGAGGTAAACAGGTGAAAATACAAGATTTCTGAAGCTGAGACTTAACACTAACTTATGAGCTCAACTTGGCATTCAGAATATATTACCCAGGAGACTTATTATAGACATACATGCTACAGACAGAACAAGGTGACCAGACACAGCTCTTAGCAGCTTGCCTAAACAGCAACCTAGTGAGCCTCAGTGGTAGATTTGTTGAACCTGAAGTAGTGGCAGAAACTAATTATATTTCTAAATTTTATTTTACTTTTAATTGTGATAAAACACACACAATTTATCATCCTAACCATTTTAAGCATACAGTTCAGTAGTGTTAAGTATAGTCACATTGTTATGTAACCAATCTCCAGAACTTTCTCTTCTTGCAAAACTGAAGCTCTGTACTCATTAAACAGCTCTCATTTTCCCCTCCCTCCAGCCCCTGGCAACCACCATTCTACTTTCTGTTTCTAAGAGTTTAACTAATTTAGATACCTCATATAAGTGGAATCATGCAGCGTTTTTCTCATTGTGACTGGATTATTGCACTTAGCATAATGTCCTCAAGGTGCATCCATGTTGTTGCGTATGTCAGAGCTTCCTCCCTTTTTAAGGCTGAATAATATTCCATTGCATGTACATACCACATTTTGTTGGAAAGCATTTGGGTTGCTTCCACCTTTTGGCTATTGTGAATAATGCTGTTACAAACATGGGTGTGCAAATATCTCTTAGAGACTCTGCTTTCAATCATGTTGGATATATATCCAGAAGTGGGATATCTAGAGAAAACAATGATTTTAAATCACATTGATCCACGTTGGGAGATAAAATGATGTTTGTAATTGTCAGGAGACTATCTTGGGAGTCTGAGAGGTAAAAGAAGTAAAGTGGAGGCACTAAGTTTGAAACAGTTCAAGTGTCTCCCATGCAGTTGTTCAACGATATGACCTTCTGAACTGGAGAGACAAAATTGCTGACCAAAATAAGTATAGAGACAAATACTCTAACCCAAAACTTCAGTTTGGAATCAAGTACAGCTAAAATAAGTACACTGAAGACATGTAGAAGAAATACTCACTGGCCATCCAATTGTTCTTGGATAGATAAAACTGTTAAGACACTGTTTATGGGTTTGCAACTCAGCACTTGGAGCAATGCAAAAGAACCCTCTGTGGCAAGATAGCAATCTGCAGACAAAAAACAATGTCCCCAGTGAGATATTATAAAAATGCCCTAAAGTAACCCCACTGAGAATACGTCAGTGTTCAACACTTAGTCAACACCCTAGCAGCCTTCACCGATGGATTTTAAAATTATAGAACTTTCAAGTTTATTAGGATGTTAGAGATTATTTAGTCCAACTCTTCCAAGTATAAAAGGAGGAAACCAAGACCCAGAAAGGTGAAGAGACTCTCCCAGGACCACAAAGCTAGCTGATGACAAAGGCAGGGTTGAATTTCTCAATTCTAATGGTGACTCTGTTAATATCCTCAAGGCCACCCTTATAGCAGCAACAGTATAAATAAAATAGTTCAAGCCTGAAAAGACAAAAGCTTCTGGAGTATTTCTGTAGCATAGCCAGGCTGCCATTGATGCTGTCCACATGCACCTTCCCAATTCAAGGATTTAACTGATGTTTTTTCAAGACACATTATGATGTTTGATGGTTGCAAACAATCAGCATCGTGAAGGCAATAGTCAGTGCCCCGAATGTATACACAGACTTCTCTCCACTCTTTTGGGTTAACTGAAGACATTAAGACCTCAGAAAACTCTTGTTAAAATGGAAATCTATTCCCTAAAAGAGATTATACACATATACATTATGGACATTCACATGCTAGCAGTGATTCATTGATCAAATTAGTTGTCACTTTGCCAAACAAGATACCTCCTGGAATTGAGGGAATGGAACTCAGGTCCCACTTATTTTTGTTGAGTGTACAAAGACGTTGGGTAGAGAAAGGCTAGCTGAGCTGGGGGTGCAAGTGTGGGGGGTCTGTTTGGGGGCTCTGAGGAAGAGGTAAGCTTTAGATAGGGAATAAACACCAAAAAGAAGGTATAAACAGGTCAAAAAAATTCACTTACCTAACAATTTTACCATGAAGAGCTACTAGGAATGCTATAGTTGGAAGATAAATGTCCATGTGACCCATGTTGTGTGCAATATAAAATAATTTTTGATTATCCAACAACCTCTAAGACAAAAAAGGTGGATCTGCAATGTGGAACTTTAAAAACTTGGATTCCAAACTGTTCATACACCCTGCAGTAATATTCCTACTTGACAGAGAATAGACTAAACTTGGCTAAGATAGCAGCCATGTTGCTATAAAAGGAAGGGAAGAAAAAATGTTATGGAAAAAACCTCTGATATTCCACCAATGATGGAGTCACCCAGTTTGAGGGAACTGTGTCCCCTCTGTCACTAGACAATTGAGACAGATAGATAATGCAAATAGACCCTTTGGAAACTGACTGAGATTAAGGCAGAGTGAATATTTATTTTCTTTACCTTATCTTTATTTTTCCTATATTCATGTGCTGCATGTTGATTCAGCCATTAGAGACCGTGAAGGTTCAGATAAGCTCAGGGAAACCCCACAGGAGTGGTGGCTGTTTTCCATTCTCTCTTTGGTGCATGTATTTGTTTTGCAGCCAGCCATGCTGGGTGGCTGGTTCCCTGGACCCAATTCCTGATACCCAGGAAATTCCAGAGATGCCAGGATCTTTGGGGTCCGTCACAGAGAACTCACACCACACCTGATCTTTGCATGAGGAATTTGTTCCAGACAATTCTGAGGGTATTTGGGAATGGCAAATTCGTTCTCCGGGAGGTCCCAAAGGACTTACTCGTCAGAGAGATGTAGCACTCATAAGAAATTCTGAATAAGAAACCCATGACTAAAATGTTCACAAGGGCAGAGATTCCTGGGCAAGCCACTATTCCCTCATTGCCTTATAGAACTTCTGCTACTCCCTGGTTAACCCCGTATCCCTTTCCTGCTCTCCTACCAATCATTAACATGCCATTCTGAGCACAATTCTAAGCATTTTACATATATTATCTCGTTTCTTTCCACTGTAACCTTGCTAGGTAAGTGCTATTATCATTCCCCTTTCACAGATGAGAAAAGTGAGATTCAGAGAAGGAAAATGAATCAGCCCAGGTCACAGAATGAGTGAGGAGTAGGACTCAGACCCAGCCTTGTGGAACTACAAAGTACATCGTCTTTACACAACCTGTTTTTCCTCCTTGGTATCTGGGTTTCTCTGGGAAATGAGGAGGCTCCTTATTTCTCTGTTCCATACCCCATTTCCCCAGCCCTTCACTTTGGAGCCTCAGGACTGAGCCCAGCCTAAGAAGGGTTGGGCTTTGAGGAAAGAATCCCTTGATTTCTGCTTACTAAAAGCTGCCAAAGGTCAACAAGGCCCAGATCCTTCCACGGGTAGTGCCCTGCTCTGGGCTCAAGCCACCTAGTCTGGCTGCCTGCCGAAGACTTTCCATCCCCAAGGGGAGACTGCCCAGGAGAGATGGCCATCTGGGAACAACCTTCCTGATGTTCCTTTGGCTACGCATTTTGCTGATTTCCTTAAGTGTGTTTTCTTATGGGGTTTCTGTTTCTTTTCTGGCTTGGTTTGTGATTTGACTTCACTTCTGTTTATTTCTTATTATTTGGCCCAACACACTTGTTTTCATTTGACTTTTTTCTTCTCAGACTTCTGGCATACATGACCTGTGGCTCATTTTGCCATACGATATGCCACCCTGTCTGTGTATTTTGTCTGAAGTTCTTGGAAGCCAAAACTTAAACATCATGAAAATAGGATCGGGGAGGGGGGAATTATTCAAGCTTTTTGACTTAGGCAAAGATCATCTTGTGAATGAAATACATAGCTGCTATTGAAATCACGTTACCTCAGTGGTTCAGTACCTTCATAATGGATGAAAGTTGCCATTAGAAATGTAGCATCAACCACTTTAAAAAGAAATTAAAAACTGAAGTGTTTCTGACCCTTTTTCTTTGGAGATCCAGGGATGCAGCAGACAAGGCTGGGTGATCACCAGCTCAGAACCCTGGGGAAAAGGAGAGACTTAACTCTCAGCCCTGAAATCTAGAGCATGGACCAGCTAGGATGGTGTAGGAGAAAGTGTAGCAAGCCAGGGTGGACTCAGTCATTTCCCATAGAAGGTCATCATCACACTGAATATGGCATATTATGTGTATGTGCTCAACTCCTAATCCAAGGTAATGTTCTAAAAATTTTTTTAAACCAAGCTAGTTTGTAGTCTGCCTGGACCTAATTATTTTCCTCACACATCCAAGAATGTGTTTGGAAGACTTGTAGCAGAAAAGATGAGTTACTAAATAATGATACAATAGACTTGAGTTTTAGTTCTACTGAGAAAGAAAAGAAAAGGCCTAAATAATAAGCATCCTGGGTTAAAGCGGGAAAGATTTTCCAACGATCACAAAATACACAGAGGAGAAGGCCAAGTCGAGTACATTCCAAACGTAACTAAATGCAGAGGACAGTGAAGAGCTTTATAATGAGGCTGTACTGTTCTTGAATTTATTTAGAAGTCTTAACAGTTTGCTATGTGCTAAGGTTTTAGAATCAGTGAGGTCTGAGTTCAAGTCCTAGCTGTGCGGCTTACTAGCTGAATGATGTGGAGCATTCAGTTACTTTGTCTGTAAAATGAAAATAATAATGTGTATCATTTAGGGTTGCTGTGAAGTTCAACTGAGATAATGCATATAAAGTACTTAGTACAATGCTGACATACAACTTTTCAATAAGTGGTTATTCTTCTGTGTTATTCTACCACGGCATGTATTTCCTGTTAGCATTTGTTGAGAGCCTCATGCACACAGCCTAGCACCCTATGAAATCACAAATATTGTTTCATGTATACTTACAGTAAACATTGGAGAAGAGTTGCCTTATTGTTTACCTAATTCTATCTTTATAGAAATTGAAGTGAAGGCTGTCTTGACCAAAAGCATATGGGAAAGCAAGGGGCAAGAATCAAAGCTGAAACTGAAAGCTCTAGCAGCTCCTCTCCAACCTCTTTCTCTAGTATCTCCACTACCCCCAGAAGCATAGTGAAGAGGACCTAATACAGGCCCAGAGGGCCCAGGAAGGCTTCCCAGAGGAGATGCTAAGATCTGAGATTGTAAACTAGATGTGGAAAGAGGAGAAGGAATAGAGAGAACTTTAGATCTGGAAGACAAAGAAAAGCAGAACCCCACACTGGGGTTTCCCCTCTTTCCTCTAACTTCTTTCCCAAAGAATGTTTATGTCCAGGGATTTGTTGCAAAGTCCCCACAATCACTTCAGTTGGAGAAGTGGGTCTCCATGGGCATGTGTACATGCAACCTTCAGGGACTCAAGAATGCACCAACAACAAAATAAGTCCATCCATATCAGTCGCTTGCATTAATATATAATAGATGTTTGTATGTTTAGAGAGATCGTAGAACAAAAAGTGTTCTATATCATTAACAACTGCACTTTGGAGTACCAAAATAAACAACATGCTAAAATGCATAGTAGTGCTCAATTTTGCCAGGTATAACAATATAAAAAATTCGATACAAAAATAAAAAATAAAAAATTCTGAGAATGTAGGAGCCAAGGTCAACTTGGAACTTAATTATAGGTTCAGGTTCTTGCAAACCACCAGCTCTGCTGTGCTCTTTTCTGAGGCAGGAAGGAGAAGGGATTGCCTCTGGTGGTTAAAGTCATTGCTATGGTGGATCTTCAATGTGTTTGTGGGCCCATCGCCTCTTCCCTCTTTTTCTGGTAATAGCATGTTTCTTCCTTGAGAGGCCGCTCCTCCCTAACTTCATCGCTGTGATTTCAGGGAGCTGCCCTTAATGCTATCCCACCCACCTGATCAGAGATGAGAGCATGTAACTGAAGCCTGGACTTCCATAGTGCCACTTTCCTGTGAAAAGTGATTACTCAAGGGATGGGTGTGAGCTCCTAGCCAGGCTAATCAGTCATTTCCCTGGACTTTTCTAAATAGAGCTGACAGGGAAGAGCTCTCTTTCCTTCTCTGGGCCCAAGACTGTGAGGACATAAGCCTAAAACATTTACACCAAGCTACCATCAGATGGAAAAAGCTTGTCTGTAGTAGGAGATGAGTCATGGTCCTGCTGGAGTTGAAATCCTTGGTTCTAGGGTGTTCCTGGGGCCAGCTCCCCTCCTGTGTTTCCCAGGCACAAGTTGTGTTTCTGTTATTTGCAGCTCGGAGTCTTAGATAATATGGAGGGAAAACTCAGCCAGATACATTCAGGACAAAACAACTGATAAAACTAAAGGGGTAATAGAAGTCATCTATCCATTAGAGAACCTTTTAGAGGAGGGATTGTAGGGACTATGAATCAAGCAATGAAAACAAAAAGGATGGGGGGTAGATTAGAGCAACCTTGACTGCCATGCTATCTACATTTCCTAGACTTCAGAGTGGAGCTGAGCTTCTTAACAAAACAATAAATTTGGATGTTTCATCTCTGCACTGTACACATACTTGCATATTTTGTATAGTATTTCAGGAGGGTCACGAACCCCTTGAAGCTAATTAGGAACTGTCTTCTAAAGGCTATATGATGAAACTAGTGCTAATGATGATGCTAGTGATTCAAATTTCCACTTAGCCTCTTGCTAGCTGTGTGTTGTTGTTTAACCTCTCCAAGTCATAGATACTTTATTTATAATACTGAAATAATACAAAACATTGAATGTAACAGGAAAGTTCAGAATATTAAATTAGATCATATTGTGTAAAGCACCTGGTACAGGGGTGGCTCACGGTTGCTACTCAATAAATGCAGCCATCATCATCATCACCATCATCATTATCATCATCAGGTTAGGCATTGGGATGCTTAAGGATTGATTCACTGAAGATACACAGATATCAAGTATTTAACTTTCATAATCAACTTTATATTTAATCTTGAAAGTGTCATTGTATTATAATTGTGTTTCATTGCATAAATACAGGAGCCCTCTGGTGGTCAAAACCACTTGTAGAATACATGGAAAACACTTTTTTTTTTTTTTTTTTTTTTTTTTTTGAGACGGAGTTTCGCTCTGTCACCCAGGCTGGAATGCAGTGGCACGATCTCGGCTCACTGCAAGCTCCGCCTCCCGGGTTCATGCCATTCTCCTGCCTCAGCCTCCTGAGTAGCTGGGACTACAGGTGCCCACCACCACACCTGGCTAATTTTTTGTATTTTTAGTAGAGATGGGGTTTCACTGTGTTAGCCAGGATGGTCTCGATCTCCTGACCTCGTGATCTGCCCACCTTGGCCTGGAAAACATTATCTTTATTTAAGTATAAAAAGGACTCACATAAGAATATTTTTATCTATATCCCATACAATAAATAAGAAGTAATAGGTGTATATATCGTATCATGGGCTGAATTATGTCCCCCCCAAAATTCATATGTTAACATCTTAACCCCTAGTCCTTCAAAAAGTGACTGTATTTGGAGATAGGTTCTTGAAAAGGGTAATTAAGTTAAAATAAGGTCATTAGGGTGGTGCTTAATCCAGTAGAACTGTTATGAGAAGATTTAGACATAGATATGCACAGAGGAATGACCCTATGGGAACACAAGGAGAAAGTAGCCATCTTCAAGCCAAGGACAGAGACCTTAGGAGAAAACAACCCTGTCAATAATTTGATCTCAGACTTCCAGCCTCCAGAACTGTGGAAGAATAGATTTCTGTTGTTTAAGCCACCTAGTCTGTTATGCTTTATGGCAGCCCTAGCAGACCAAAACATATGAATGGAGGTCCCAATCAATAGATAACATCAATTTTCCGTTTAGTGTAAGTTGTGCCAACAGATGTAATCTGTTGTCTTCTCTGAGGTCCATTTGGATATAACCTGGGATGACATATCCCATAAAGCATGGTTCTAATGAGGTTAGGGCCAAGGAGTTCTTTCTGGGTATAGGTCACATGAGATTTACCTTGTTTCATGGTCAAACAGCAATCATTGAAAATAAAACCAAGAAGACCTATCTGAATACAGTATATGGCTAGGTACAGTCCAAAACCATCAATCAAAAATAATAGAAGCAACATGTTCATTGACAAGGTCTAACACACGTAACAGAATTTATATATCCTATATAATTTGTAATAGAATTTGCATAATTTGCTGTAGTTTTTGCTTAAATTTTTTTTCCAAACTTCACAGGAACCCCTTATGATTGCTATTTTTCTTTTTTCTACTCTTAAAGATGATGAAGTGAAAAGTCAGAGAAGGTCAGGAAAGAAAGTTGCAGAGGTACAGTTCAAACCTTTTTGACTCCGTATCCCATGCTCCTTTTACTACTTCCTGCTGCCTCGTCACATTCACATTTTACATGAACCTCAATTGCTGAAACCTTCTCAAAGCATCAGTATCAAATATGAGATTTTTTTCACGGAGAGAGTGGCAGCCAATTGTCCTACAAGCTTGTGTTTATGAACTGAACACATGAAAAAAGTAGGTGGATATGAGATCTCCTGTCCAGAGTGTCAAAATGATTGGAAAGGTACAGATCTGAGAAGGAAGAATCTTTTCATCCTTATAATTTTATGTTATCCCGTGCAGTAACTATTTAATGAGAATCGGTGTGATCTCTCTGTGTTGACAGAAGTATACTTTTGTTATAGTAGAGAGTCCTACATTGCCTTTTCTTAGCTTGAAGGTAATCCCTTGAATAACTGACCCTTGGTTGCATTTTAATGCTGACCATCTAAGAGTGTAAATAAGAATTCATGAGAAAATTATTTAACTAGTAGAATTCTGTACTAGTAAAGCGCTCTCAACATCAGATAATTAAATTGAAACATACAAAATTGTTGCATTAAATGCAGTAAGGTTTGATTGATTGGGAGTACATTAATGCATGATGATTTAATTTAGCTGATGTTAAATTTAATTTAATCTAGCTGACGTTTACCTCTGCACTTTCTCTGAAGAAAGAATGTGCTAAGAAAATTACTACAGCGTGAAGCAGCGGCCGCCATTCCAGGGAGCTTGCCAACGCCGTCGCAGGGGTGGATCCTGAGCTGCCGAAGCTGCCGTCCTGCTGTTTCCGCGTGGGTTTCTCTTTTCTTTTTCTTTTTTTCTTTTTTCTTTTTTTTTTTTTGAGACAGAGTCTCACTCTGTGACCCAGGCTGGAGTGCAATGGCGCTATCTCGGCTCACTGTAACTTCTGCCTCCTGGGTTCCAGCAATTCTCCTGCCTCAACCTCCCGAGTAGCTGGGATAACAGGCGCCTACCACCACCCCCGGCTAATTTTTTCATTTTTTAGTAGAGACGGGGTTTCACCATATTGGCCAGGCTGGTCTCGAACTCCTGACCTCGTGATCCGCCCGCCCCGGCCTCCCAAAGTGCTGGGATTACAGGCGTGAGCCACCAGCCACCGCGCCCGGCCCCGCGTGGGCTTCTCTAATTCCATTGTTGTTTTGAGATTCGCTCGGGCCTAGCTGTCATCGCAGCCCGACATTCGGGCTGGGCGGTCCCGCGGCCTGGGCGTAGGGGCGTAACAGTAGCAACAGCAGCGGCGGTGGCAGCAGCCGCAGTCTCTTCCCAAACACGAGCACCACAGGCGCCCGAAAGCTGGCAGAGGCGTTTAGAGAAAATGGCAGACGATATTAATATTGAAGCAATGCTTGAGGCTCCTTACAAGTAGGATGAGAACAAGTTGAGCAGGGCCAACGGCCATGAAGAACGTAGCAAAAAAAGGAAAAAAAGCAAGAGCAGAAGTCGTAGTCGTGAACGAAAGAGAAGCAAAAGTAAGGAACGGAAGCAAAGTACAGATCGACAAAGGAAAAAGAGCAAAAGCCGTGAAAGGAAGCGAAGTCGAAGCAGAGAGGCGACGGAGCCGCTCAAGAAGTCGAGATCGAAGATTTAAAGGCCGCTACAGAAGTCCTTACTGCGGACCAAAATTTAACAGTGCCATCTGAGGAAAGACTGGATTGCCTTGTAGTATCAAATTAAGCATAGGACGTTCCCGAAGCAAAAGTCCACTCAGAAAAGACAAGAGCCCTGTGAGGGAACCTATTGATAATCTAACTCCTGAGGAAAGAGATGCAAGGATAGTCTTCTGTATGCAGCTGGCTGCAGGAATTCGACCAAAGGATTTGGAAGAGTTTTTCTCTACAGTAGGAAAGGCTCGAGGCGTGAGGATGATTTCCGATAGAAATTCAAGACGTTCCAAAGGAATTGCTTACGTGGAGTTCGTGGGTGTTAGTTCAGTGCCTCTAGCAATAGGATTAACTGGCCAACGAGTTTTAGGAGTGCCAATCATAGTACAGGCATCACAGGCAGAAAAAAACAGAGCTGCAGCCATGGCAAACAATGTACAAAAGGGAAGTGCTGGACCTAAGAGGCTTTATGTGGACTCATTACACTTTTAACATAACTGAAGATACGCTTCGTGGGATCTTTGAGCCTTTCGGAAGGATTGAAAGTATCCAGCTGACGATAGACAGTGAAACTGGTCGATCCAAGGGATATGGATTTATTACATTTTCTGATTCAGAATGTGCCAAAAAGTCTTTGGAACAATTTAATGGATTTGAACTAGCAGGGAGGCCAATGAAAGTTGGTCATGTTATTGAACGTGCTGATGCTTCGAGTACTAGTTCATTTTTGGACAGTGATGAACTGGAAAGGACTAGAATTGATTTGGGAACAAGTGGTCGTCTTCAGTTAGTGGCAAGACTTGCAGAGGATACAGGTTTGCAGATTCCACCAGCAGCACAGCAAGCTCTACAAATGAGTGGCTCTTTGGCATTTGGTGCTGTGGCAGAATTTTCTTTTGTTATGGATTTGCAAACAAGACTTTCCCAGCAGACTGAAGCTTCAGCTTTAGCTGCAGCTGCTTCTGTTCAGCCACTTGCAACACAGTGTTTCCAACTCTCTAACATGTTTAACCCTCAAACAGAAGAAGTTGGATGGGATACAGAGATTAAGGACGATGTGATTGAAGAATGTAATAAACATGGAGGAATTATTCATTTTTATGTTGACAAAAATTCAGCTCAGGGCAATGTCTATGTGAAGTGCCCATCAATTGCTGCAGCTATTGCTGCTGTCAATGCATTGCATGGCAGGTGGTTTGCTGGTAAAATGATAACAGCAGCATATGTACCTCTTCCAACTTACCACAACCTGTTTCCTGATTCTATGACAGCAACACAACTACTGGTTCCAAGTAGACGATGAAGGAAGATATAGTCCCTTATGTATATAGCTTTTCTTCTTTCTTGAGAATTCATCTTATCTTTTATTTAGATAAAAATAAAGAGGCAAGGATCTACTGTCATTTGTATACAATTCCCGTTACCTTGAAAAAATAAAAATGTTAACTGGAATGCAGTGTGCTCATTCTCCCTAAAAAGCAAATCTCACTGTATACAAAACTGTTCTCTTGTTCTGCCTTTTAAAATGTTCGTGTAAAAAAATTAATGAACTATAGGAATAGCTCTAGGAGAACAAATGTGCTTTCTGTAAAAAGGCAGACCAGGATGTAATGTTTTTAATGTTTCAGAAGCCTAACTTTTTACACAGCAGTTACATTTCACATTTCACCAATGTTGATATTTGGCTAATGGTTGAGCAGGTTTCTGAAATACACATTTAGTGTATGGGAATACAAGACAGCTAAAGGGCTGTTTGGTTAGCATCTCATCTTGCATTCTGATCAATTGGCAAGAAAGGGGGATTTCAAAATTATAATATTTCTTGATGCTATCTTTTCAATTAATTTATCTGTAAAAGTTTCTTTGTAAATACTATGTGTTCTGGTGTGTCTTAAAATTCCAAACAAAATGATCCCCGCATTTCCTGAAGATGTTTACTGAGAGTCTGGTAAGCAAAGCAGTCTGAGAAAGAAATAGGAAATGCAGAAATAGGTTTTGTCTGGTTGCATATAATCTTTGCTCTTTTTAAGCTCTGTAAGCTCTGAAGTATATTTTTGGGTTACTTCAGTGTGTTTGACAAGACAGCTTGATATTTCTATCAAATAAATGACTTTCATATTGCAACAATCTTTGTAAGAACCACTCAAATAAAAGTCTCTGAAAAAGGCAAAAAAAAAAAAAAAGAAAAGAAAAGAAAAGAAAATTACTATAGCATAAACAAGAATGGGTGAAGGTATTTCATCTTGAGTAAGCCAAAATAATTGTTTTAAGAAACCTTGGCACATTCATTGTAAACCAGTCATATCCGACCCATTATGTGGGTATGGAGTGGCTATGTGCCCAGTCTGTTGAATCAATCAGTGAATAAATGAATACAAAGCATGCAGATTTCCTACCCCCCTTGAAGAAGGCCCACAACTGTGTGTCTGCCCACCAAAATGGTGGTTCTCAATGTGGTCCTCAGACCAGCAGCATCTGGGAGCTTGTTAGAAATGCTAATTCTCAGGCCGCAGCTCAGACCAACGGACTCAAACACTCTGGTGGTGGGGCTCAGCCGTCCCTGTTTTAATAAGCCCTCCAGGGGATTCTGATGCATGCTTAAGTGTGAGAACACTGCACAAGAAAACGGCTGTTTGTTAGATGCCTCAGTGTTCTTAATTACACTCCAAAGAAAGAATTGTCGTTCTTTTTGAGTATTCTGTTCTTGAACTCTTTCACTGTTTCATAGAAGCATCTCCCCAATGAATTCAGGGATATGAACCACAACTTAGTGTTTGTTTTTAGTGATTCCAAGAGGTCAAACTGATGCCCATTGTCCTGACAGAGGAATGAAGGCTCAGCTGCTGGGCCTGGCAGGCCTCCTGCTGGTTGAGGAGAATGGAAATTGACCAGGATGTGGAGCTCTCAAATGGTTGCAATAACTTCCAAATCTATTTTTTTCTTTCTCTTATTTAGGTTGTGTTGCAAATGAAATCCAATCCATATTTTCCCTAATTTACATTTAAAATGGTTCAAATGTTATGTTGATAGGAGATGAGTGAGTCCCCAAGAGACCTTATGAACCTACGAAAACTTAATCTTCAAAACAGGAAGTTGCACTTTACCCAGTGCAAACAAAGTTTAGCACGAAAAGGCCTGATTTGTATTTAACTTTCTTAGCCCAAAAATTTGGAATATATTTTAATTTTCAAAACACATTCTCTCCCATTCTCCTTACCATCATCAATCACATCTGCTGCCTTTCCTTCTCATATAAACTAAGTTGTGAGAGCTCTAACCTTATTTTCATAATCATATGCTTGTCTTTTATGGTTAAGGGATCATGAAACCCTGGAAATATACTAGTTACTTCTAAGATTAATTCAGTTCAACAACCAGTTATTGTTGCCTGCACCAGGAAATAGGACTGGCCTGTGGTGAGAAAGGAAATTAAAAAAAAAAAATCAGAAATGAGTTGATCTTAGCTGAGAAATGACTATTTGGTGCACTAAATATATGTTTGATCATCATTTGCCCCGATTGCTTGAGAATAAGACATAGCCTCTATATTAGATCTCTGAAATTTTTTTGGAGATTCTGAAGAGAATCTCCATATTAGGGAACAAGCAATTTAATTAGTGGCTAGAGGAGGAGGAGGAAAGAGACAGAACTGTGGCAACCTGCCTAGGCCAGGACAGGATACAGTCAAGCTGTCTTGTACCCAACTCCTCTATGTTCCCATGGTACTTTGTACATACTCCCATCTAGCACTCCCCCTCAAGGCAACTAACGCTTTACACATCTATTTCTCTTAATAGGACCATGAGCCTTTTGAAGGCAGGGGCTGCTTTTTTTTCTCAAGGAAGTTGTGTTGAGTTGCCCCTGCTGTTTGATACAATGTGCATACTTCAACTGGTTCTCTTAGGCGCTTTGCAACTTGAGGCCTCATGGAGGATTACAGAGATATTATCACTTTGGCCTTACACCTAGGAGAAGAGGTTCCCAGCCAGTGTAGGGCAGACCCTTTTTAATTTTAAAATGCCACAGTTTAGGAATTTTTTTTCCTTTATGGGAGCAGATGGCCAGTAACTAGGTGTGGAGGAAGAAGAGCCCTGAGGAAATACGGTGGAAATAGGGAAGACAGAGAGATGAACCTCCCTCACCCCCACCTCCATCCCCACTCCATTCAGTGCCTCATCCCCAGCCAGTGTGTCAGTGTGCAAGTTATTATTGCTGCATAGCAAATCACCCCAAAATTCTGGCTTTAAAAAGGCAGCAGTCACTGTATTATCTTTCCAAGCTTTTGCAAGTCAGGAATTTAGGAAGGGCTCTATTGGGGTGGTTCTGGCATGAAATTTCTTGCTGCAGTTGCAGTCAGGTAGTAACTAGAGCTGGAATAGGTGGGGGACTGGAGCAACCAGGACCTGGATGGGCATCTTTCTTACTCTTCATGAAGTCACAGGGCCTCTCCACATAGTCCCTCCATGTGGGACTTCCTAAAAGCATGGAGACTAGACTGTTTACAGGGAGACCCAGGATGCCAAGCATTAGTGTTACAGTGAGCAAGGTGGAAAGTTGAGTGGCTTTTTATGAACTAACCTCAGAAGTCTCATTGTGTGACTTCTGTCATAGTTTATCGGTTGAATAGTGCCACAAAGCACACCCAGTTTCACAGAGAGGGGACATGGCCACCCCTCCATGATGGAAGGAGTGTCAAAACCACATTGTAGAAGAGTGCGTGAGATGGGAGATACTGTTTCAGACATCTTTGGGGAACATATGGTTTGCCATGGCCAGGAAGAGAGCTAACAGCTGTAACGTCTTTTTCCTTCCCACCAAAATGGTTTCCTTAACCCCCTTCTCTCCCCACCAACACACATACACACACTGCACTTTTTATTCCAGTTACATTTTTGTTTCTGTTTTACACTGAAGGAATCCGGCATAACATTAATGTTAAGAAGCCTTAAGGTTTCTGTCTAAGGAATGTGAATTTAGGTTTCATAAAACTTAAAAATATCATAGGTTTGACTGTTCACATAGATTCCCAAGTAATTTTCCCAGGAAATACTATTTCAAGTCCTGTTAGTGGGGAAAAAGGTAGATGAAAATCAATGTTGATGGGTAGTATTGTACAAAAAAATGTGTGCTGTGGGTTATATTACCACAAAGGCAGTTTCCTGTGGAAACTTTTTCCCCCTAAAAAAGGTTTGACTGTTCAACAGTGAAACCTGTTCACATACATTCCCAAGTAATTTTCCCTGGAAATACTATTTCAAGTAATACATACCTCCCAAATAAACCTGTTTACCACCAGTCATTTAATGATGGTAAAGCTCAATTTTAAAATATTTTGAGAAACAAGACAAAACTTGGGTGGGGAAATCTAATTCTCTGTTACCCAAAGAAAAGTTAATTAATTCGTATTAATATTTGAAAAGACAAGATTAAAGTTTGTATCTTTTCCAAAGGTAATTTGTAGCATGTTCAATAGTAGCTGGCGTATACTGGCAAAAAAAAAAAAAAAAAAAAAAAATCACTAATAAATTCATTCACAAATTGTAGATGATTTTCTTTTTCTAGAAATTTTAGCTTTTTAAATAAAGAACTGCCAGATTTTTAAGTTTCACTGAAAGTATCTAAAGCAAGCAGCAAGTAGCTATTGAGCTTGGTGAGATAATGACTATTTTCTTTAATTACCTTCCTACCAAATGTTGTGCTATTTAATATATTCTACACATAAATCATTCCAAAGACAAGATTCAAGCCATCACAGATTTACATTTCACAAAGAAATATAAATTACCCTTGTCTCTATTTTCCACATTGATGATCTGTGTAATGAGCTGAAGAGGTAAGACTCAGGAAACCATCTTCATTAACAGTAAACTAAGAACAATTAATAACATTTTTTAAAAGAAGGAGGAGAAGCCATTACCCGGGGCTCAATAATTGAATTGTGTAAACTTGCTGAAGCTTTACTCTAACTATAAATGTATTTGCAAGTAATTATCACCCACAGCATAAATAACTTTATAATATTCTACCTGAGTCAACATTAGTCAGATTTGCAAAACACAAAGGAAAATAAGCAATTAGTTGATTCCTTATCCAAGAAAAGCATATTACTTAGTTACAAATAATTCCAAAATTCCCAGGGGAACGAGTGGGCAGAGACTGGTTCTGTACAGCCTATGACACAACTTCAGATGTGGCAAGCAGGTCCCCTGTTGACAGGAAAGCCACCTTCTGATAAACTGCAGCCCAAGCTTCCTTTACTTTTCTGAAAGCCCATAATAATAACACAGAGCTGTAAAATATGGAAGTCTGAGGGCTGGTATTATAACCTGAGACAATTTTGGGAATCTTCAAATGGGTAGTACCTGAAGTACACCTCTTGATTATTCCCAGAAGCAAATTTTCAGAAGATCTTCTGCCAAGAGCTTCAGGTCTGTGAGAGAAAAACCTTGGGGGTGGGGGGTAGGGGGGAAGGTAGAGGAGCACATAACCATGCTGTGAAATTCCTGGGCTAAATATTCATTTCAAAACAATAAGATAGAAATGGAAACACTGAAATAGTCTATAAACTATCTAAATATTATCACTACATGATTTTTCATATGAAGCACTCATCTCTCTCCCTATCAAAATTTCTGGCTGCTTTGCTGAGTCCTATCAAATAATTATTGGGGACTCATTTTTCTGGAATGAACAGAGGGCAGGATCGACTTTGCTAAAGTTGAAGTTTAGAGGAATGTCTGTATTTGAAATCTCACTTGTATAACACCCAGCCATCTTATTGCCCATGATTCTTGTGGACAAGAAACCAACTAAGGCATGTGTTTGAATGATTATGGTCTCTAACCTTAGCCTGAGACTGGTAAATTGCCAGGTGCTGACTCCTCACAAAAAGCATTTCTGCCTGGCTCAGTGTTAATTGTCACAGCTGTTTCTCTGAGTACGTATGGGATGTGGTGCCCTAGTTCTTCCTAGGAATGTGCTTCTTGAATGAAGGAAACACGTTATCTGCTTCTTATCTGATTATATGTTTATAAATGCATACCTACTTCTAACCTTGTCCACAGGCCAATTTTGTATCAGCCGAAGGCACTCATTTGCTGTCTTAACTTTAGAAACTCTGTCCCAATAATTTAAGAAAGCCTAATCAGTAAAAGCCATCAAATTTCTAGGGAGAATTATTTTTTAATACACAAGGTGTTATTAAGTAGAGTGACTTGGTTTGTACCTTTTCCCTTTCATTTTCCATAGGCTACAGACTGAATGTTTGAGTTCCCCCAACCCCCAATTCATATGTCGAAGCTCTAATTTCCAAGATGATGGTATTAGGAGGTGGGGCCTTTTGGAGGTGATTAAGTCATGAAGGTAAAGCCCTCATAAAAGGAATTAATGCCCTTATAAAAGAGGCTCCCCCCAAGAGCACGCATCATCTTTCCACCAGGTGAGGATATAATGAGAAGATGGTTGTCTGCAACCAGAAGAGGGCTTGCACCAGGAACCAAATCAGCCGGCACCTTCATCTTGGAGTTCCCAGCCTAAAGAACTGTGAGGAATAAATGTCTACCGTCTAAGCCACCCAGTCTATGGTACATTGTTACAACAGCCGAACAGACTAAGACATCATCTAAAAATGTCCATTCGCAACTGAAAGTGAACAATATTAATTATTTGTATATTACAAATAATATACAAAACATACCCGCCATTTTATTTCTCCCTAAATTCTATGTGTAACAATCCTCTGGGAAACTGAGTACTTTTCTTCCTTCGTTGCCAGTAAAGATACCCTGTGATCTCGAGAGTTCTGCTATCAGTGGAGAGTAATCATTAAACAGAAAGCACCCCATGTGTAGTAAAAGACTCTACACATGGTTCTAGTTATACCACCCTGGATTGTTTATTTGCTGAAGAATCCCAATCCTTGGACTGGCTAACTTAGATTAAAGAGCCAGACCATCAATATCATATACAAAAAGCAGCAATATTTTTTATTTAAGTGTTAATTTTCATTTAAAATGAATATCTTTTAAAGCAATACATATGTACATTAGTCATCTATTTTTAGCTTTCAAATTCTACCATAGCATTGGCATTTGTGTCTATTTTTCAAATTAAAAAAACTGTTTTCCTGCTTGCTTTAAGGCCTACTCACAAGGTATTAGAGGATATGAGAAGCTGAAGTTCTGTGATCCAGCCACCCCACAGGCTGACACCTTGTTGGTACTTTCTAAGTAACATTTGGATATGCTCTTCTTTAAAAATTGGATTCAGGGGAAAATTAAATTTAGGACTTTGTGGTTGGCATAGGGGTAAGTGTTGAGAAATGTTCCTTTGGCTTGCATGAAGGAAAGAATATGGCCATCCGGAACCTTTTTTAAAAAAACAAACAAGGCTTTAATCTTCTTGTTATACTCAATTTCCTTTTGCATGGAGAGTGTGGCACTGGGGCTGCCTATTTGAAAGAACTGTAAGGAAACAATGAAGAAGAATGGCAAAGGGAGTGGCTCCCAGGGCCCTCTATTAGTTCCTATTCTTTATACAATGCATACAAAGACACACACACACACACACACACACACACACACACACATTTTTCTACCACCACTTTCCATCCATGTACATTGTGTTCATCCATATCTGCTGTTCTCAATACTTCTTTTGACTTAGTTCACTCACACTGACTTTACATTTCTGAGGCAGGAAAGATTGCATCTCCCACATGCATTTATTTCTTTGCTCCGTGTGTTTTGAGAGTATATTTCCTGACCATCAATCTACCCCTTGTCTCCTTAGAGCAAATGTAGTCTCCTTCTTTGGCATTTCCCATTGTTAGATAGGACAATGCTGGGGACAAAAGTACTCCATACATGCTTAAAGAACAAATGACACGTTATCTGTCATCAGAATTCTGAATCTGAATGTCCCACAACACTAACAATCTTTTCTTAGATGATGCCTGATATCTACGGACATTACGCATACAGAGAGTGCCTTAGGACCATATGTATGTGCAGAATGTGACATTTTTGCATGTTATCTTCATCCAGTTTAATCCTACTCCAACTCCAATTTTGAATACAATATTTGATTCCTTCTGCTGATGTCATCACCTAGTAATCCTGAACTTCTGCAGCAAGGCAACAAGGGACAATCACCTTACGGTAGCATATTTATCACTGTAGATGATAAACATGGCAGAGCTTGCCTGTTACTTGTTGAGTTTCTTAGGGGGCCATTCAGGGATATGGCCGTATTGCTGTAGTTCAGCAGGTGAAAGGAACAGAATTGGATGTCTGCCTTACTCGACTTTGTTTCAGAAAAGGGTGTGAGCTCTTGTTTCCCGGATATTTTTGAAGGACACTTGAGGGTTTCTTCCCCCACATTTATTAAGCTTTCATTGAAAGCAGTAGGTGAGACATCTAAATGTTTTTTTGTGTGGTTATCTAGAAGGAATATAACATCTAGGTACAAAAGTGAAATCTAAAGTTAAAGACTTGTATGCAAAGTTTTCATGATTATTTCAAGGTTCAGCAACACAAAACACACATCCCTAGCAGTGTCAGTGAAAATCTTAGTACATTTAAGAGATTGACACGGTTCCCTGGTATGCCCGTCAGTTACAGAATTACACTGTGGTCCTGGCAGAGACTTCCACGTTTCACACCTTAAGCCACATAATCTTTACACACCCCCAACTGTTAACTATCTGGAGGGAAGGTACAGAGATTTGCAAATAAATATATTTGAAAGAGCTAAGGAATTATCCACACGACTTACACTAGTGTCAGTCATTGAAGAACAAAAAGTTTTACTACCGGATATGTGTTCTACATGAGTGATTTAGAAGCATTTTATGCACTCAAATGTCTCCAAGGATCCGAGGACAGTCAGGATGCATCAATGAATGCATTACTTAGATATCTTTACTTTGTCCCCTCAACTCCTCTCTCCACACTTCTTTTCCCTGCTGTCTGCCAGGACACTGCAGTTCTGGACTGCATCAGCAAGGCCCCCATGCCCTCAGGCTTCCAATTGTGTTTGACCGATAAAGAGTATCTGCAGAAGATCAGTTAGTCAGAGGAAATTGGGATCTGGGTATTTATGCCTCTGGCTCCCTTCCTGCTGTTTTGCCTCAGGCTAGAGGCATCCCTCAACCACCTTTTCCAGGCGGCAGGCTGTATGACAACTCAAAGACTCACCAGCTCCTTCCCTCTTCCAGCAACCATTCCCTCCCCTCAAGCCGTCAAGCCTGAGTGGTAACAAGCTGGTTGCTACAAGTTACAGATAACTGCACTCTCCTTTGTGTTTCTCCTATGCTAACTTTGTCAATAAATCCTCCTCTAATTATCCTTTTTTTGAGCGTGTCAACTGTTTTTTGTTAGAACCCTGACCTATGCATCCATAGGATAGAATGTCTGCATTTTTCAGGGCCTCTGTAGAACATCTAGGAGGCAGTGCATGCAGTAAAAGGTAGGTGGCAACCACTCACAACATCAGCATGGAGTTTTGGGGCTGAATTCCAGACTGGGGGATGCTGGTGGGGTGTGGCAGGGAGAGATAGTCAAATTTTTGCAATTTGTAATTTACCACCATCACGGTGCACTTATTGCCTATTCCACAGGCAGGTGGAGAGAAGCTGCTGGACATGGAGCCAAGAAAACGGAACTCAGTCTCCCACTTCATGTCCCTTTCAGGGAACTATAGCCTGAGCTTGTAAGGCCCCTCATTGTCACAGTTCCTTGTGAAGGGTACCTTAGGCCATCTTTATGAGTAAGAAGTGAGTGTCCTTTGGAATGGTTTTCCCAAAATCTTTTAAATTCTGTAGGAAAATGTCAAGCAATAAAAAATTATGGGATGATATGTTCATGGTAAAGAGATGGTGTTTAAAAACAGGAACTTTGCCCATGTATTTACTTAAATGAAGAAACATCAAATTACCTAATAGTAATATGTGTTTTCTTAATGATATTGCATTAAGAATTGCAAAAGATCATCTGTGTCAACCCGCCACCTACAAGGAAAACCATGTTTATTCCACTGAACCCTACCTACTGTAGAAGTTCTTTAGGGAAATGGTGATAAAACAGTCTTCAACTTACCCTTGAAGTCTGCATTAGAACAGATATAAAGAGTTAACAGTTATTTTTGCAACTGAAGCTGTAAAAGGGGTGACTATGGGATAGACCAGATCAACATCCAGTCTCTAATAGAATGTTTTTCTTCCTGTCTCGCCCATCCAGCATTGGAATTCAGGAACTAGACACCTGCCTTATGTTTAATGTGTATATATAGTGTCTAGGCTGATGAGAAAATGTCCTGGGAAGAATTTCTAAAACTAGTATATAATCATTTTGGTTCCTCAGCTTGATCTATCCATAGATCATCTTGGCTAGATTTTATTACACTGTATATCTAATGTTTAGACAGATATAGAACATTATTACTTGATTGGAAAAGCATTTTCTAAGCAAAGTAAGGATTTTTGCTGTATCATGACATGGAGATATAGAAATTTGGGGCCAGGCCCTGACTCTGCCATCTAACACTTGTACCACAGGGGTTTGTCACCTTACCGCCAGGGCTTTGGTACACTCATGAAGAGATAGAGGTAAATGATAAATAATGTTTTTTTCAGCTAAAATGAAAACCCTATTATCTGAACATGGGAAGATGGAAGGTCTTAGATGTATAAGTCAGGATTCTGCTGAAATAATTCTCCATAATAACTTCAAAACTTGGTGGTTTATAACAATGAACATTTATTTCTACCTCAAGGATCTGAAGATCACCTGTAACTCAGTTGGGCTCAGCTGACCTCAGCTCTAAGCTTCAACTTGGGTTCAGATTTGCTCCATATTTCTTTTCAATCTGGGACCAGAAACTACCCAAGCATGTTATTCTCATGGCTGATGACAGAAATACAAAAGAAAGGAGTGAGAAGAAATACACAATATCTCTTAAGGCTTCAGCTGGGAACTGACACCCTTTCACTTCTACCTACATTTCCTTGGCTGAACCAAGTCACATGACCAAGACCAAAGTCAATGGATCAGGGTATATAATCTGCTTACTCTCTTGAGAAGCACTGCAAAGTCACATGGCAAAGGATGTGGTAGTATAATTCTATTACAAGAAAGAAATTAAGAATTAGGAACATAAATCCAATCTGCTATCCCACTGGCCATTGAGCATAGCCTATAATCTCTCAACTCTCCAGCTCTGATTGGTATGCTCCCCTCCTGTCCTCATATAGGGCAGTAAAGGTAAAGTTCATCATTGAACTTTACCTGCAAAGCAGAGCTACAGCTCTTTGAGAAGGAGCTACTGGTTGTCTGAGAGGAAGCACCCCGCTCTTGGCCAGTCACTTCAAGACAGCGCAGAGTTCGCATCAGTGGTCTGAATCAGATGGGCATTTGTTGAGGACCCTCATTCATCAACATTCAGGACAGCAGAGAGCTGTCTTGAGACATTCTATTCACCCTGATGAAGCCCCAAATAATTCCATAACAGTCTTTAAGTTCCCCAGTAAAACACATTTCTTAGCTCTTCTCTAAAGTTCTCATACAAGAGATTCAATAGAAAACTGTGGATGTTTCCTCAGTGACAGCCCCAGAAGGCCTAGCAGGGTGGTGGACTGCCAGAAATGCAAATTACCAGACTTGCGTCAACAGAAATCAGGAATTTCATCTCTCATTCAAGATCTATTGAGTCGTCTTGAAATCTGATCTTTATTCTGACTTGCTTGAAGATTTGCATCCAAGTCTGAGTCAGGAAAATCACCAAGTTACCCTTCTCAGAGATACTCAGACCCCCGTGGGGCATTCTCTTCCTTGTTCTCATTTTGACTCTTAGAATTATGGGTTGTAATGGAAATATTGGCATAATCTGAACTTTAGCTGTGGACTGTACAAGGGGAACTCATGGCTGTAATTTTAATTTTTTTGCATATAATCTGTCAATACATACACCCATAATGTAAACTTACTTGGTTTAGGTTTATAAATTGGGTGTTTTTGACAAAATCTAAGACCCTCAGGGAAATCACTATGTCACTAACAAGTCAGTTTATTTAAGGAGCCATTAGTGAAAGAAAGGATGGGAGAGAAGAAGCTGAACTTGTATCTTTCTTCCAAGTCTCAATCCAAGAAATACACCTTCTTCAGATGGTGAGACCTCCCTTCTGTGGACAGTCATTCACCAAATCTGTAAGAAAACATCATGAGCTGTTTCCAGGCTGAATTAGAGCTATGACTTCATGCAGCTGCCTCACTTTCAGACAAGACAGTTTCAGTCAGATGATCTTGCTGGCCAGAAAAGGGGAGAAAGTCTCCTATCAACAAGCTACTGGCCATTGGCCAACCTGGTCATCTCTCAATAGTGACGCAGGTTTAGAGCTACTCCTGGAAAAGCAGCTGTCTTCAAAGGATATGAAATGAGCTCATGCATGAAATAAGACTTGAGCAGAGATGTGATTCTGTTTATGTAATTGCTTTAATTAATACCCTCTCCGTAAGCCATTCCAGTATATTTTGCTTATGAAAATTAATACTTTTAATGTTATGAGATAAAATCAGTAAAAAACAACTTTCCCTTTCAAGAGGAAATGGAGATTTAAAAAGGGAAATGCCCAATCAAAGTCAATCTTTGCCCCAAAGATTAATTTTAACATTCTATGATACTAACAATGGGTATTGTGGGTGACCATCATACTCACTTCTACTAGAACTGTCTTGGAAGAAACTTTCCCATTGATTAGTCAGTTCCTTTTCGAGATTTATTCATTCACTATTTAGAATTCTTAACTATGTAAAATCTTATTATTTTAAATTGTATATGGATGTATTGGAATAATGTTCTTCATAGGGAGATGACAGTAGAAATAAATGCTTCTTTCCTTGATCATACCATACTTGTGATCTTGTGTTAATTATCTACTCCTGTGTCATACTAGTGACCTTGTGTTAATTATCTACTATTGGGTAACAAAACCCCCAAAACTTAGTGGCTTAAAACAACATGTATTATCTCATACTTTCTGTGGGTCAGAAATCTGGGTGTGGTTTAGCTGGATCTTCTGACTCAGGATGTCTCACAAGGCTGCATTCAAGGTGTGGGCCAGGGCTGCAGTTTCATCCGAAGGCTCTACTAAAGAAAGTCTGCTTCCAAGCTCACTCACATGGTTGTTGACAGAATTCAGGTTCTCACAGATTATTGGTTTGAGGGGCTCCAGTAATCACTGGCTGTTAATGAGAGGCTTCTCTCAGTTTCTTGCCAAATGGGCCTCTCCAGAAGGCAACCTTCAACCTGGCAGCTGGCTTCCCCAAGAGCAAGGTCTCCGACAGAAAGGAGGTGTATAAGAGGTCACAAGCAAAAAGGAAGTCAGATTTTTGTAACCTAATCTCAGAAGTGATATTCCATTACCTTTGTTGTATTCTGAGAAGCAAGTCACAAAGTCCAGCCCCACTCAAGGATGTAAATATAAGAAGATAGAGATCATTATGGGGCAGTTTAGAGTTTGGCTGACAGCTCTTTTAGCCATTTAATAAAATATAGCTTGAGATAAAGAAAAAATATTTATACAAACATACTAGAACTTAGAACATAAATATATGGTTCCTATTGAGTTAGGCAATTTATAAGGCTCTAACTATTCTAATAATGCCACCTCTACTCAAATTATTTTTCAAATTAATTTTTAAAATTATTTTTCAGAGTTGCCTTAAGTGCCTAAGTCACATTCTTTCCATTTGAATAATGGAAATAGTTAAAAGTCATTCAAATAAATAAGGTTAGTGATCAAGATCGGTAATGCTGTTTTTAGTCTTGGTTTTTGTAAGCATGAAATAAAAAGACTGATTTCCTTACGCAGCTCATAAATTGGCCTCAAAGGCAATGCCTAAAAAGGATTATTTTGATTTAACCTTCATTTGGATGCTTAAAACCTGGTACTTATCTGAAGATTTTCAATCTGCTTCCTTCATAGCTATGGTTTATGTGTTTACACTTTTTCCTCCACATCTGATATTCCAGGGCAAATAGAAAGTATAGATCATGTTGGGACATGTTGAGACAGAAGGGGGCACTGAGGAAAGAACCAGAGTCCCCCAAGTGGGCTCCAGAGTATACTTTCTCTCACAAGCAGACAGAATACCTTTATAGCAGCATGCACTTGGATTATCTACTGTACATCTAAGACCCCGCTAAGGTTTGCGGTTGGAGTCAGTATGAGACTGACATGCCACATCCACACCCAGGAACCTCCTCAGAGCTGAGAGAAATCTGAGGAAAACCCACAGCCACTAACCTTAACCTGGTTGGGAGGAGAAGAGACATTACATCACAAATAGGGGAATAGTTTTCTGGGGATCCATCCACTCACAATCCTCAGGATTATAAACTGTTTATGAGCTTCGTACTTGTGAAATAAATGCCTTCAATTTTGTCAAACTTAGCGTAACTGATTTCCATTAATCTCTATTTTCCTGGGCCCAGGGCAAGAGGTGAAAGGCTAGGCACTAGTTCTGTGCTGAACCTTGAGTCTGTGCAAAATGACCTCAAGCTCCATTTTTCCATTTCCTCTGGCCTCCCCTCCCCACTCCCACCCCTCTTTCCCTTTCCTCAAACCTAAAGAGCAAGCCTACAACCCTGATACTGTCAGAGGCGTTTGAACCACAGCAACTCCATGTTGAACAGGGGCTGGGTAAAATAAGGCTAAAACCTACTAGGCTGCATTCCCAGACGGTTAGGCATTCTAAGTCACAGGATGAGATAGGAGGTCAGCACAAGATACAGGTCATAAAGACCTTGCTGATAAAACAGATTGCAGTAAAGAAGCCAGCTAAAACCCACCAAAACCAAGATGGTCATGAGAGTGACCTCTGGTCGTCCTCACTGCTACATTCCCACTAGCGCCATGACAATACACAAATGCCACAGTAACATCAAGAAGTTACCCTATGTTGTCTAAAAAGGGGAGGCATGAATAATCCACCCGTTGTTTAGCATATCATCAAGAAATAACCATAAAAATGGGCAACCAGCAGCCCTACGGTTGTTCTGTCTGAAGTAGCCATTCTTTTATTCCTTTACTTTCTTTTTTAAAAAATGTTTTATTTCCGTAGGTTATTGGGGAACAGGTGGTGTTTGGTTACATGAGTAAGTTCTTTAGTGGTGATTTGTGAGATTGTGGTGCACCCATCACCTGAGCTATACACTCCACCCAATTTGCAGTCTTTTATCCCTCACCCTCTTCCCACCCTTTCCCCCTGAGTCCCCAAAGTTCATTGTGTCATTCTATACCTTTGTATCCTTATAGCTTAGTTCCCACTTATGAGTGAGAACATACAATGTTTGGTTTTCCATTTCCAAGTTACTTCACTTAGAGTAATAGTCTCCAGTCTCATCCAGGTCGCTGCAAATGCCATTAATTCATTCTTTTTATGGCTGAGTAGTATTCCATCGTACAGGTATACCACAATTTCTTTATCCAGTTGTCAATTGATGGGCATTTGGGTTGGTTCCACATTTTTGCAATTGCGAATTGTGCTGCTGTAAACATGTGTGTGCAAGTATCTTTCTCATATAATGACTTCTTTTCTTCTGGGTATATACCCAGTAGTGGGATTGCTGGATCAAATGGTAGTTCTAATTTTAGTTATTTAAGGAATCTCCACACTGTTTTCCATAGTGGCTGTACTAGTTTACATTCCCACCAGCAGTGTAGAAGAAGTGTTCCCTGTTCACCGCATCCACTCCAACATCCATTATTTTTTTAATTTTTTGATTATGGCCATTCTTGCAGGAGTAAGGTGGTATTGTATTGTGGTTTTGATTTGCATTTCCCTGATCATTAGTGATGTTGGGCATTTTTTCATACGTTTGTTGGCTATTTGTGTATCTTCTTTTGAGAATTGTCTATTCATGTCCTTTGCCTACTTTTTCATGGGATTATTTGGTTTTTTCTTGTTAATTTGTTTGAGTTCGTTGTAGATTCTGGATATTAGTCCTTTGTCAGATATATAGATTGTGAAGATTTTCTCCCACTCTGTGGGTTGTCTGTTGACCCTGCTGACTGTTCCTTTTGCCATGCAAAATCTCTTTAGTTTGATTAAGTCCCAGCTATTTATCTTTGTTTTATTTCATTTGCTTTTGGATTCTTGATCATAAAATCCTTGCCTAAGCCAATATCTAGAAGGGGTTTTCCAATGTTATCTTCTAGGATTTTTATAGTTTCAGGTCTTAGATTTAAGTACTTGATTCCTCTTGAGTTGATATTTTGTATAAGGTGAGAGATGAGGATCCAATTTCATTCTCCTACATGTGGCTTGCCAATTATCCCAGCACCATTTGTTGATTAGGGTGTCCTTCCCCCATTTTATGTTTTTGTTTATTTTATCGAAAATCAGTTGTCTGTAAGTATTTGGTTTTATTTCTGGGTTCGCTATTCTGTTCCATTGGTCTACGTGCCTATTTTTATACCAGTACCATGCTGTTTTGCTGACTATGGCCTTATGGTATAGCTTGAAATCAGGCACTTTACTCTATGGACTTGCCCTAAATTCTTTCTTGCATGAGATCCAAGAACCCTCTCTTGGGGTCTGGATATGGACCCCTTTCAGGTAACAATACCTCTCTGGTAATGACTCTCCTGGATAGAGAACTGCATTACTACTCCATGCCCACATTCAGCAACAAACTTCTGAGCATAACATGGATTTGCCTTCATAAAACTAAGGTAACAGGATGATCTTAGCAAGTTTTGATATCTGGATTCCTTTCTGTGCCATTTCACTTTGGTGATGAACCCTCCTGTTCTTCAGAGACCGGATTCTCTTACTATTTGGTGGTGGATTGGCACACTGGTGGTCCCTGAATTTCCCTATACTTATGCCTTCATGTAGTTCCCTCCCGAAATGATTCTGAGTTTGACCAGGCACTATGTGACCAGCTTTGGCCAATAGGACATTAGCAAGCATGATGCAAGCAGAGACCTAGTAAATGCTTGCACACTGGGACATGTCCTCTTAGAGAACTCATTGGAAGTCTCTTGCCGTGGTATAAGGAAGCTTAGGTTAGCTACTGAGTGTTGAGAGGCCAGACAGAGAAATCCTAGAGGGTGAGAGGCCAGCTTGGATGTTTCTCACCTAAGCAAGCTCCCAGATGAATTCAGCTACATGTGTGACCTCAGCTATATGATGTGGAGCATAAGGTGGCCTGAGCCGAGCCTCATCAACCCTGAGAATCATTAGAAATGGTAAATTGTTGCTTCACACCAAGTTTTAGAGTGACTTGTTATGCAGCAGAAGAGAAGTCAAACACTTCCTTCTCTTCCCCAGCAGCAAATTAAGAAAGTGGAAAACAATTGTCTTTACATTTGAAAATTGATTGCTTGGTTTTAAGCACCTGAAGGCCTGAGATATGTTGTTTCATCTGCATTTCAAATTGTGGATTGGAAGATGAGGTTATTTGGGGAAGCATGTCTTCTTATACAGGTATAATTAAAGGAGGGCTTAGTTTTCTGCAACTTCTAGAATTCCACTCTGGGAAGCAGCCAAGAAGAGAGGATCCCTTACTCCTTAATTCATCTCTTTCTCCTTTACCTTTTCTACTGACCAGGATCCAGCCTTTATTTCCCTTAACACTCACTCAGTTGATTCATCCATTTAGTGTTTTCTATTGTGTTAAAAGATGTTCTGCTGACTATTTTCTCAGTTTGCTCTTCCAGTTCCATATTTCTCCTTTCTCATTCCTTCTCTGTGCCCTGGGTTGACCTCTGTGGTAATGCAGCACCTGGGTTCACCAGAACCCTGGTTTCTGATTGAGCTGGGCCAAGGGGCAGCACTCACAGGAAATCAGAGGAATAGAGGAGAGTAGTCAGGAAGTGCATCCTAGCCCCACCCTACCTTCCTACAAGTCACAGTCTCCCTTATGGACAGGTAATCCCTCTCCCACAGCAAGAGCTTTCTCTAGGTTCTAGTAACGGTGGCCTCTCCCTGCCCCTTTAAACCTTGGGTGGTAATGGATTCCTACTTTTGTTAGTCCCTGGCGTGCATCACCAACCTTGGTGGTTCCATTAACCCTGTCCACAATTCTATAAAAGGATCTTTTTCTCATCAATCACCCCTTGAGTGTGCCATCTGTAACCTATTGGTCACATCTGTTTCCTCAAGGACCTTGACTGATAAAAATGCTAACTAATTATACTTATTGTAAAGACATTTTCAATTTCTTACTAGAGACATGCATAACTGTTAATAATATCTTCTTACCTACATAAAGCCAAGAGCCCCGTTGCTAAGTTGGTATCATTCCAGTGAACAGCAGAGGAGGGCTGGGTGCCTTGGCTCACACCTATAATCCTAGTACTTTGAGAGGTCAAGGCAGGCAGATCACTTGAGCCCAGGAGTTCGAGACCAGCCTGGACAACATAGTGAGACCCTGCCTCTAAAAAAAAATGTTTTTTAATTACCCAAGTGTAGTGGCACATGCCTGTGGTCCCAGCTACTCAGGAGGCTGAGGTGGGAGGATCACTTGAGCCCTGGAGGTCGAGGCTGCAGTGAGCTGTGATCATGCCACCACACTCCAGCCTAGGCAACAGACAAGACCCTGTCACCTTCCCTCCCCCAACCCATACAAGCAAAGGAGCACAATGAGGTTGAAGTTACAAAATGACCACTTCTTTGTGTTTCAAGGAGTGAAGAGGACATGCCTCTATCTCTGAGATGGAGTCCCCAGGACTGGGAAGAGGAGTGGGATTTATAGTTCCGTGAGGGAGGTGGATGCCTGAACCTCACCTGGCTAGCTGGGGGAAGTGTGCTCTTCCAATAGGTCACAGTAGTCTAGGGCCAGCAAGATTTCACTGGAACACAGCCAACAACAGCAGGCAGACAGAGGGGACCAGGGCCCTTGGAGGCGCTGAGGAGTCCAGGAGGGATGGCAGCTATGCAGCAGCAAGCTGACTGACACCGGGATTGGCCTTCAGGTGTCCAAGAGGACAGATTGTAAGCAACTGATGGGGTGTGGGGGATAGTTGACACAAGTAAAGGATGCTGGGCCCCTTGCCAATCTGCCTCTTCATTCATTTTAAATTTAATTTTGAGAAAGAAAATGTGATGGGACTGGATCCCTGAAGGTTGCTGAGTGGATTTTGGAGAACTACTTTGTTGACAATGTTTCCAGTTATGGAAATGTCTATGCTTTTATTTAAAAATCTCCTTCACATAAAATAAGATTCTACAAATACATAGCTGATTACCTAGACTCTCTTCTGCAAGGCACAAGCCATTCTAGGAGGGTATAAATTCTAAATCTCAGTTGAAATCAATGATATAATCAGGTCTAGCTATGGGTGGTTAATGGGAAAAGATAACTTCAATTTCTGGAGGTTGTTTTTTGCTATGACTTTCAAGTGTAACATGCAGAGTTACATTACAGAAAATTTGAAAGGATGCTAGTAGTTAAATGTTAGGATAGATGAGAGGATAATACCTCTAATATATTCCTTCTCACCTTAAAAAGGAAGAGAGAAAGGAAGGAAGAAAGGAGGGAAGGAAGGAAGGAAGGAAAAGAGGAAAGAAGAAACTGTTGGAAAAATACAATATATTTTGAATAGAGAGGTTTCAAAAAATAAGTCTCTAAAAACATGGCCACGTTCTCCAGTGAACAGCATAGCAAAAGAAAATGGGCTTGAATATTGGGTTATTGGGTAAGAGGACTCTACTCCCACTACCTCCTTCATCCCATAATCACTTCCATAAGGTCTTTTTTTTGGTTGGTTTTTTTTTTTCTTTTTTTTTTTGAGACAGATTCTCGCTCTGTCGCCCGGGCTGGAGTGCAGTGACGCGATCTCGGCTCACTGCAACCACCGCCTTTGGGGTTCAAGCAGTTCTCCCTGTCTCAGCCTCCCGAGTAGCTGAGACTACAGGCGCGTGCCAGCATACCTGGCTAATGTTCTGTATTTTTATTAGAGATGGGGTTTCACCGTGTTAGCCAGGATGGTCTTGATATCCTGACCTCGTGATCAGCCTGCCTCGGCCTCCCGAAGTGCTGGGGTTCATAAGGTCTTAAATCATTATTTTTAAAATATGTCCTTACTACAAATTAGAACTTCCAACCTGGACACTGAAAAAGAAATTTTAAATATATATTAATAGATGTGGTTATAGATCAGATACTGTACGTACGTTATCTCCCTGAATCCTTGCAGTAATTCTAGACAATAGATATTATTACCTCAATTCTACAAATAAAAAAACAGGCATAGAGGGATTCAGTGAAATGCTTAATGACTCATGATCAGAAAGTAGTGAGGCTTGGAATTGAGCATAGGTTTATGCTTTTTCAACAACTCTACACTGCCTTCTAAATGGGGAAAAAATGTATGTGTTGCGGGGTGGGAATCAAGCAACTGGCATTTTTAGAAAGTTAATTTAGTGAGAATATGCGGTATTTGGTTTTCTGTTCCTGTGTTAGTTTGCTGAGAATGATGGTTTCCAACTTCATCTATGTCCCTGCAGAGGACATGAACTCATCCTTTTTAATAACTGCATAGTATTCCATGGTGTATATGTGCCACATTTTCTTTATTCAGTCTATCATTGATGGGCATTTGGGTTGGTTCCACGTCTTAGCTATTGCGAACAGTGCTGCAATAAACATACATGTACATGTGTCTTCATAGTAGAATGACTTAAAATTCTTGGGGTATTTGGATAATACTCAAAATCCCAGTAATGGGATTGCTGGGTCAAATGGTATTTCTGGTTCTAGATCCTTGAGGAATCGAGGAATCACCACACTGTCTTCCACAATGGTTGAAGTAATTTACACTCCCACCAACAGCGTAAAAGCATTCCTATTTCTCCACATCCTCTCCAGCATCTGTTGTTTCCTGACTTTTTAATGATCCCCATTCTAACTGGCATGAGATGGTATCTCATTGTGGTTTTGATTTGCATTTCTCTAATGACCAGTGTTGATGAGGTTTTTTTCACGTGTTTGTTGGCCACATAAATGTTTTCTTTTGAGAAGTGTCCGTCCATATCCTTCACCCACTTTTTGATGGGGTTGTTTGATTTTTTCTTGTAAATTTATTTAAGTTCCTTGTAGATTCTGGATATCAGCCTTTTGTCAGACGAATAGACTGCAAAAATTTTCGCCATTCTGTAGATTGCCTGTTCACTCTGATGATAGTTTCTTTTGCTGTGCAGAAGTTCTTTAATTAGATCCCATTTGTCAATTTTGGCTTTTGTTGCCATTGCTTTTTGTGTTTTAGTCATGAAGTCTTTGCCCATGCCTATGTCCTGAATGGTATTGCCTAGGTTTCCTTCTAGGGCTTTTATGGTTTTAGGTTGTACATATAAGTCTTTAATCCATCTTGAGTTAATTTTTGTATAAGGTGTAAGGAAGGGGTACAGTTTCTGTCTTCTGCATATGGCTAGCCAGTTTTCCCAACACCATTTATTAAATAGGGAATCCTTTCCCCATTGCTTGGTTTTGTCAGGTTTGTCAAAAATCAGATGGTTGTACATGTGTGACGTTATTCTGAGGCCTCTGTTCTGTTCCAGTGGTCTACATATCTGTTTTGGTACCAGTACCATGCTGTTTTGGTTACTGTAGCCTTGATTATAGTTTGAAGTCAGGTAGTGTGATGCCTCCAGCTTTGTTCTTTTTGCTTAGGATTGTCTTGGCTATATGGGCTCTTTTCTGGTTCCATATGAAATTTAAAGTAGTTTTTTCTAATTCTGTGAAGAAAGTCAATGGTAGCTTGATGGGGATAGCATTGAATCTATCAATTACTTTGGGCAGTATGGCCATTTTCACAATATTGATTCTTCCTATCCATGAGCATGGAATGTTTTTCCATTTGTTTGTGTCCTCCCTTATTTCCTTGAGCAGTGGTTTGTAGTTCTCCTTGAAGAGATCCTTCACCTCCCTTATAAGTTCCTAGGTATTTTATTCTCTTTGTAGCAATTGTAAATGGGCGTTCACTTATGATTTGGCTCTCTGTTTGTCTATTTTTGGTATATAGGAGTGCTTGTGATTTTTGCACACTGATTTTGTATCCTGAGACTTTGCTGAAGTTGCTTATCAGCTTGAGATTTTGGGCTGAGACAATGGGTTTTCTAAATATACAGTCATATCATCTGCAAATAGGGACAATTTGACTTCCTCTCTTCCTATTTGAATACGGTTTATTTCTTTCTCTTGTCTGATTGCCCTGGCCAGAACTTCCAATACTGTGTTGAATAGTAGTGGGAGAGGGCATCCTTGTCTCGTGTCAGTTTTCAAAGGGAATGCGTCCAGCTTTTGCACATTCAGCATGATATTTGCTGTGGACTTGTCATGAATACCTAGTTTATTGAGAGTTTTGGCATGAAGGGGTGTTGAATTTTATTGAAGACATTTTCTGCATCTATTAAGATAACAATGTGGTTTTCGTCATTGGTTCTGTTTAAGTGATGGATTACGTTTATTGATTTGCATATGTCGAACCAGCCTTGCATCCCAGGTATGAAGCCACCTTGATCGTGGTGGATAAGCTTTTTGATGTGTTGCTGGATTCAGTTTGCCAGTATTTTATTGAGGATTTTCACATCGATGTTCATTAGGGATATTGGCCTGAAATGTTCTTTTTTTGTTGTGTCTCTGCCAGGTTTTGGTATCAGGATGATGCTGGCCTCATAAAATGAGTTAGGGAGGAGTCCCTCTCTTTGTATTGTTTGGAATAGTTTCAGAAGGAATGGTAGCAGCTCCTCTTTGTACCTTTGGTAGAATTTGGCTGTGAATCCATCTGATCCTGAGCTTTTTTTGGTTGGTAGGCTATTAATTACTGCCTCAATTTCAGAATTTGTTATTGGTCTATTCAGGGATTCAGCTTCTTCCTGGTTTTCCTGGTTTAGTCTTGGGAGGGTGTATGTGTCCAGGAATTTATCCATTTCTTCTAGACTTTCTAGTTAATTCTGTATAGTATCCTCTGATGGTAGTTTATATTTCTGTGGGATCAGTGGTGATATCCCCTTTATCATTTTTTATTCTGTTTATTTGATTCTTCTCTCTTTTCTTCCTTATTTTTCTGGCTAGTGATCCATTTTGTTAATCTTTTCAAAAAAAAAAACAGCTCCTGGATTCATTGATTTTTTTGAAGAGATGAACAATGAGAACACATTGACACAAGGAGGGGAACATCACACACCGGGGCCTGTCAAGGGGTGGGGGGCTAGAGGAGGCATAGCATTAGGAGAAATAACTAATGTAGATGACAGGTTGATAGGTGCAGCAAACCACCATGGGACGTGTATACCTATGGAACAAATCTGCACATTCTGCACATGTATCCCAGAACTTAAAGTATAATTTTAAAAAATGTTAATTTATGTAAACGTTTCAACATTTTCTTTAAAAAAAAAAAAATCCCAACCTGGGCAACATAGCAAAACCCTGTCTCTACAAAAAATACAAAGATTAGCCAGGCATGGTGACATATGCCTGTAGTCCTAACTACTGGGAGGTGGGGATAGCTGAGGTGGCAGGATCATTCAAGCCCAGGGGATTGAGGTTACAGTGAGCCAAAATCATGCCACTGCACTCTAGCAGCCTGGGCAACAGCAACCCTGTCTCAAAAAAAAAATCCTTCTATTTTATTTACTGATATTAACTCCAACTCTATATTAGTTTTAATAGTGGCTTGTTGACTACAGACCAAAAAAAAATTTAATTCGGAGTAAGAACGGTAGGTTTGGAAGAGGGAGCCTTGTCCCACTAGGTTAGTTGGGTAATGCAACCACATCTCTCTGTTTCATCTTTTCATTCCTTGATGGGCTCTTACAAAGGAAAAGCTTTGATTCATTCCAATTAGTTTTGAGAAATGGTTTTAGTGCCTGGGCATCAAAGCCTTAACATCTAAATCTATAGGAAAAATAAATAGTATAGATATTCATGCAGTTCTCCAACATATTTGGTATAAATTTTGGAAGAAAAAGCTTAAGCTCCACTTCTTGCTGAAAAAGCATATGGATAAAATTTAAAAATCCAAATTTGTATCGAATGTGAAAAAGAAACAAACTCCCAGCATTCCATGTACTAGGTTGAATTTTCTTCTCTACCTCTCAGATGGAGACAATTCTATTCTAACCTGCTCCACCCACCATGTGGATATGACTTGATCTATCTTTGCTGTCTTTCTTTCCAGGGACACAGAGAGACACCATCCACAGGGCATAAGGGAGTTTGCCCAGTCTGCTCTGGGCATATAAATCCATACTTGATCAATAAACAGGGAGCAGGGAGGAGGTCAAATGACTGGAAATGACAAAGTGTCATATGCTAAACCTGGTTTACCCCTGGTCTAGTCCTTATTTCCTATACAATCATAGCCCATGACCTTTGCCATGGAAACTAGGTCACTGTGGCAAGATAGATCTTGAATGTATTATTCATCTCTGATAATATTTTGAGTAGGCTGATGTCTATGCCACAGGAATCTGCTTCTGAAAGTGAAATGGTTGCTTCTTCTAGATAACTTCATGTAGATATAAGCAAAGATTTAGTTATTCATGTAAATCAAATTACAGGTGTGAAAATGAAGTTGTGGGAATCTAGGTGCGTGTTAACGAGTATTAATGTCTGAGGGAAACAGTGTCAGTTTATTTTTTAACATATGTTTGACTTTAAAAGCTGTGAATGTGGGAAAACTCACAGGATGTTAGCACGTGTGAATATGGCAAGATTCGCAGTCAAAGAAGACCTGGGTGAAGAAACTATTGCAGTGGCATCCTGTTGCTGATCTCCATCCTGCTTTCAGCTCAAGAGCAGCTGCCTGTGAGTGTTACTGAATATCAGGAAAAATATGTTCCGTTCTAGATGAGAAGCAGAAGTAAAGCCACATCACAGGCATATATTTGCAGTGCTATGGTCTCTGGAACCAGTGTCCAGTAGTATGTTGGTAAATGCTTAACAACCAGCTCTCCAGGAAATTCAAAACCCTGATCTGTAACGGCTGCCAATTTTCATGGTATAAATACTCCCAGTCTAGTCAATTTCAAGCTACCAACCTGACCTCACTGCAGACAGAGTTAGGAAGAAATGTGAAGCTGGCTCTAGTGAGCCAAGTATAACCCTTTTCTCCTCCAACCCCAAGCACTCCACTCGCATAGGACAAGTCCATGAAAGATATGAAACTGGCCAGTTTCTGTTTCAGAAGAAAAGTAACAGATCAACCCTCTGGGTTTTTGCTCACACTGGCTCGTCTACCTCAAACACATTTCCCTATCCATCTTCATTCAGCTCAGCCCTTCTCAACCTTCAGAAATATAGAAGTATAGAAGTCTTCCTTTATCCCCAACGCTAAAGCTAAGTGAGGTTCCTTTCCTCCAGCTCTGAGGCTCCTGTCCAGATAACATTCTGTTTTAAGAGTCTGTTTATTGCTTTGGGAGCTCCTTGAGAGCAGGTCCAGGAGCCCTTTCACCATTATATCCCTGGTGCTTAGCACAGTGCTTAACACAGAGAAAGGGGGTTAATAAGTCTTTATTGATTGAAGCAGGGAGGGAGGGAGAAAAAGTGTGAGAGATGGACCTTGAATTACCATCCTCAAGCCGCCTCCGCCAAAAAACACAGCTAAGCAGTTGGAGTCGCAAAAGCACTGTTGCGGTTTTAAATGTGTTAATTTATTTTATCACTTTGATTACAAACCATCATTAGCCATCTAGCATTTCCATGTGGACTGTATAATATGACATTGGACTGAGACTCCCTGCTTTGAACTCACTTCCTTCATTTACAAGCTCTGTAACTTTGCGACCAGCTGTGTATTTTCTTTGTGCCTTAACTTACTTTTCTGCTAACTGAGGAGAGTGGTAACACCAAGCTCACAGAATGGTCACAAGAAAAAATGAAACAGTGTGTTCCACACTTAGCTGAGTGTTTGGCTCATGATCAGAGTTTTATAAATGTCAACTAGTACCCATAAACTGTTGTGCTCTGTATTTTCAGACAATTGACTTGTTTAGGGGAAAAAAAATGGATTCCCCAGCCATAAACACCTGATTCAAGAAACCCATGTACGTGTAAACAACCAGTTAGTAATTCCTTTCTTTTCCCTTTGCTTGCTCACCCCCTGTGACTGCTCTGGTTAGTAAGTGCAGTGAGTTGGCATGAAGGGAGGGCCTGATGTAACAGACACCAGGACCAACAGTGTTTTCCCGCCACCTCCTTTCTTGTTTTTGAGATTATGTGCATTTCAATTCATTCCACCTTGAGCCACCTTACTCTTCTTCTTTGTTCCTCTTTGCTTTGTCTTTTTCTGTTACTTCACATAATCTTTTTATTCTTCCCATCCTTCTCCTCCTTTCTCTCTCTCTACCCATTCACACCAGTCATGCATCAATATGAGGGAGACAGAAGGTGAAAAAAAGCAAAAGAGAAAATCATTATAATTAACTCCTTTTAAGCAAGCGTGGAAGACTCCTAATCACCCTTTACTTTTTCAAATGCTTCCAAGCATGCATTCACTCCAAACCTCAGCATTCTTAGTCATTAAAAACATGTATTTAAATTTTTTTCTTAACACTTTGCAAAAGCTTTGTTTCCAACTATCTGTAGATTCTTTATGCTAATAATATTCCCACGAAAAATTTTCTGCTAAAAATATCCCAACATAATTCCAATTAAAATGTACATTATGGGTGCTGGAGTTTTCTTGGGGGCTGGAGGAAGATGCAGACTAATCTAGAAACCTGAACAGTCTAATAACATTACTTCTATAGGAGAATATTTTACAGCACAGCCTGTTTGCAAATGTAGAACACCTTGTCTATGTCGTTGATCAAGTAGTTTAAATTACGGGCTTCTTTTGTCCCTCAGTGTCCTTTTTAACTCCAGGAGAGCCTGGGCAAGGAGAGATGACCCCAAGCACCACGTATACACCAACGCAAACACAGTCAGAGCATAGCCCTTTCAAGGGGCGTGTGCTTTTCTACAAAGAAACAACACTTTGCTTTTGTAAGATAGTCTATTCAAAGTATGTGGAGAGTAAGTACAGCAAGACCCAGCAGGATGTATGTTTTGCTGAAAATCAGTATGTTGATCCTAGACACAAAGCTTATCTGTTTTGCTCAAAAAAACATATTTCTGAGCTTTTGCAGGATTGGATGGCAACCAACACGAGGACTCCACATCGGCTCACTGTGAACGCTGTTTAGCTGAAGAACCAGGTTGTTGGAAGGGCATCTGCCCTTTAGAAGTCTAAACTGAGTTCAACTGTTTCTTATCCAATGACTTTTAAACTTGTTTTTTTAAAAAATCCCCTTCATGCAGGAACAATCCCTTTATGACTCCAAAAATGTGGTTATGGTATAAATGATATAGTCACTGTACTAAGACATATTGATAGGCTGGCAAGGAGGTCTTTATAAGGTGTGGAATCCTGGGATGTCATTTCTAGTGGCAGTTACTTAGACAAGAAGAATGTCTTTAGATCAGAAGCCAGATCTGAATGCTAAGTTCCTAGGTAGGTAGAGGAAACTTGGTATGTAAGATAATTGGTATGTATGATCTTCATTATACAAAGATCAAGTTATCCTGAAAAGTCTTGAGTGATGGGGAAGGCCACCAAATATAATTGAAAAAGTTGTTCACTGCACAAGAGTGCCTGGCTGAGGGAGTAAGTAGAAGCTGAAATCCATGCTGCTCTTTGCTCCCCAAGACAAGAACCTACAGGGTTGCATCTGTCCAGAGGGGGCACCTTTGTCAAGTTCACACACAGATGTCTTATAGGTTAGACAAGGCCCTTGGTGGCAGGGCTTCATGATGGCACCAGCCACATGCAACAGAAACACAGAAACCATGGAATACTATGCAGCCACGAAAAGGAAGGAGATCATGCCCTTTGCAGGGACATGAATGGAGCTGGAAGCCGTTATTCTCAGCAAGCTAACATAGGAACAGAAAACCAAACACCACATGTTGTCACTTATAAGTGGGAGCTGAACGATGAGAACACATGGACACATGGAGGGAACAACACACACTGGGGCCTGTCAGGTGGCTGGGGCTTGGGAAGGGAGAGCACCAGGAACAATAGCTAATGAATGCTGGGCTTAATTCCTGGGTGATGGGTTGATTTGTGCAGCAAATCACCATGGTATACGTTTACCTGTGTAACATATCTGCACATCCTGCACATGACCCCAGAACTTAAAAGTTGAAGGAAAAAAAAAAACAGGCAGACAGGAGCTTGACAATTTTGGCTTGAGGACACAAATCCTAACACAGCACGTGAAAAGCAATATGGCCTAAAAGCTCTGGAAACACACGGCCCAAACTAGGGTCAAAAAACTATTTTGTGAACCTTGTACCACTATCTATGTTTATTTCCTTTTGTTTTTCCTTAGAATTATATAAAGCTTTTGCAAGAGTTCCAGTCTGTCTTGACTGTGTTTAGAGGAACCATGGGAAAGGTTTTGTTTGATGCTTGTGTCACACTATTACAGAGTCATCTGCCTCCAGGGCCCAGAAAGGTGGTAATGAAAGAAATTAGAACTGCCCACCTTTACCCCCACTCCCCTCCCAGGGCGTCTTATAGAGCTCAGCCTACTTGGAAATCTTTTGGTTTGATTTTCCTTTTAATTAGGATAAGTTAGTAGAATTTCTTTGTGTGTTTTTTGCAGGGGTGGGTGGGGGAATGCTGAGGACCTTTCAGCCAACCCCGGAGTTGATTATCTTTGGGGGAAACAAAGGAAATTGTCCAGAAAGAGAGTAATAAAATCTTATTTTCTGCTTTTTATGAGGATCTTCAAGGAATTCCATTTCATTTCACCCTCTCAAAAGAAAAATCAGAAGCTCACTCTAGCAACCATCGGAGTAGGAAGCCATCTGTTTGGGTGCCTTCTCCTCATAAAGTTGTGAAAAAAACAAAGTGCCCTTTCTGGCACTGTTGAGGCTTCCAGCAGGGCCTGAAATCTTCACATAGTCAGCAAGCAAGTTAACAGAGTCAACTGTCTATCCCTTCAGGTCTTAGAGTGAGGACTTCCCTTTTTTCTTCTCCATTAGACGAGGATAACTCTGGGTTATCACATGGGATGGCACCTAAGAATGTTCAGGAATTTCTGAGATGAAGCTGGATTGTCTGTCTTGTCAAAAACACCTTCTGTGGTCAATTCTCAAATTCCCTGGAGTTTGTAAGAATTGCCTTTAACCCTTAGTATGTTGCTCTGAGAAAGAGCAATGCCTTGGACTGTGCGGGACATATACTTAATGCGCACTGTGGCCCGGAAAATCCCAAGGCTCCCCTGATACCATGACTTTCCATTTATTTCTAATATTTTTCATTTTTTAAATTAAAAATAAATGTTGTGGTGAAATAAACACAACATAAAATGTATCATCTTAACTATTTTAAGTGTATAGTTCAGTAACATTAAGAACATTCACTTTGTTCTGCAACCAGTCTCCAGAACTCTTTTCATCTTGCGAAATGGAAACCCTATACTCCTTTAAAAACAACTCCTCATTTCCCCCTTTCCCAGCCTCTGATCACCACTACTCTATTTTGTGTCTCTATGACTCTGACTATTGTAGGTACCTCAGAAAGGTGGAATCATACAGTATTTGTCCTCTTGTGTCTGACTTATTTTACTTAACATAATGTCCTCAATGTTCACCCACGTTGTAGGATGTGTCCAAATTTCCCTCCTTTTTAACGCTGACTGATAATTTATGGTCACACCACATTTTGCTTATTCATTCATCCGTTAATGAACACTTGGGTTGCTTCCACATTTTGGCTATTGTGAATAAAGTTGCTATGAACATGAGTATATAAACATTTCTTTAGGACTCTGCTTTCAATCCTTTTGGTTATATACCCAGAAGTGGAATTGCTGGACCATAAGGTAATTCTACTTTTAATTTTTTTCCAGAACTACCATGCTGTTTTCCATAATGGCTGCACAACATCACTTTTCTATTTATTGATTGATTGATTGAGACAGAGTCTCACTCTGTCACCCAGACTGTAGTGCAATGACGCAGTCTCAGCTCACTGCAACCTCTGCCTCCTGGTTCAAGCAATTCTCCTGCCTCAGCCTCCCAAGTAGCTGGGATTACAGGCGCCCACTACTACGCCTGGCTAGTTTTTTTGTATTTTTAGTAGAGACGAAGTTTCGCTATGTTGGCCAGGCTGCTCGAATTCCTGACTTCAGGTGATCCACCCTCCTCGGCCTCCCAAAGTTCTGGGATTACAAGCGTGAGCCACTGCACCCTGCCACAACACCACTTTTCGTTTAGACCTACCTGTGCATCCTCTGTGTACGCTTTAGGAGTTTTCACTCATGAAGATGAAAATGACCATCCTTTTAAAAGTATTTTTATACAAGTGTTTTATTATAGAAAATTTTAAATATATACAAAATAAACAAAGTAGTATAATTGACCTCTGACCCAACATCAGCAACTACTAATCAAGTGCTATTTTTGTTTTATATATGCTTTAACCCATTCCTCACCCTCACATTTTTTTTAGTTCTTTTTGTGTGTGTAAGGTCTGATGTACATACAGTGAAAGGCACAAATTTTATTTATTTATATATTTTTTGCCTTATGATGCTGATGAAAGGTACAAATTTTAACTGCACAGTGGAAATGACCATCTTGGTCATTTGCAACAGCCTTTCCCTCTTCCTGCATCCTTCATCAAAAGCAAGACACCTTGGCAGAAGAGACTATTTGGATTAGCCTCAATGACAGTTTTGTTTCTTGAATTGGGAAAAACATGTTAAAGTCCCCTTAATGGTATAGTTCAATCCATATTTTCTTTTCTTGGGAGTATTTTGACCAAGACTATTCACTGAATATAAAGTCACTAAAGTGTTGGAGACTTTATATGGCTTTGCACTTACAATGGTTGATTTCATTTCAAGATCAGAAAAGACTTCATTCTCAAGTAACCATCATGATTATAATTCTATGATAGTGGAGGAACTGAGGAGCAAAATGTTTAAATTACTTACCCAGGAAGATCCTGGGATGTGGTGGCTGAGCAAAGAAGGAATGGCAAGAGTCTCTGGTCCTCTGTCTTAATCTCCAACCTACATTTGCTCAAGGAGCATGGCAGATCTAACAAGGGCCATGGGTTCCAGGAGCTGCCTTTGAGAGACTGACAGGTTAGCCAGATGCAGCCGAAGAGAACTAGCGACATTTAACACCAGGCTTATCTTACCAAGAAGAGGAGAATCTGACCTTGGACAATGAAAAAATCTCAAGGGAGGTTATTTTCTAGTGAAAAGAATAAGGAAGAAGGAACTCTCTTAAGATTATGATCAACAAATAAGAAAACAGTTAAAATGCATGTGTGAGGGTTTGGAGAATATCACCAACTAATGAAAAGTTACAGGCACATCTTGGCTTCTAGAAGCATTCCAGCCTAGTAGGAGTAAACATGGACGATATGGATCAGCAAGGCAGCCAATCATCTCCCTGGCCCAGTGAGCACAGACCCTGGTTCTAATAAAAGACTCGTCGTCCTGTTGTTTATGAGGGTATACACAACTCCCTCAGGGATCCTGTAAAATTCCTTTGACTTGCCTGCAACATCCCTATATTCTGGTGTTTTGCATTTTCTAGATTATGTAACAATGAGGAAAAAATATGCATCCAGCTACATTAACATTTGCTTATTTTCTGTGACTTGACGGTAATTTACAGAGATGCAGTGGAGCAAACCCTCCTTTCTCACAGAAACACTGCATAAACAGAGCAGTTAATCTTCCAAATGAACATATCATTCTTTCTATTGTATGTCTCTGGAAAATGTTCAATCCAGTTGGGGTCATGTGGGCTCAGTAAAAGTTACAAACCAGTTAGACCTTGTCCTTTCAGTGGCCATGCAGATGTTAGAGATTGAGGAAAACAGATGAGTTCTTCCAGATTTTTCTTGTTGTGTATACCCTGCATGTACAAACAACAAGATAATGTTTTAAGTGATTAATTTCTATAAGGGTATTGGGGCCACATGAGTCTATTTCAGGTGCATAAATCACCTATAAAAAGATAGACTCTAATAGAAGAACTTCCTATTTTTAAAGTGATTTTAGGAAAGATTTCTCTGATTATGAGAGAAGCCTGAACAGAGCCAGTCCTAGAGCAGTGGGGGCAACAGCCTGGGACCCCTTGCACTAGAAAGACTCAGGGGATGTCAGAGGAGAGCAGAAGGAGGAAGCTCTATCAGCCGGGGCTAAAAACGGAGTCACAGGCAATTATGCCATCTCCTCATGACTCATGCCCAAGGCCAGGTTAGTGATACTGGCCCTCCCCCAGGGCACATCCCTCCAAAAGGCAGGCTTTTTTCTGGTTTTCATCTACTTCAAGGCCATTTGAGGCTTACTTTAGCCTCATTTTAAGTTAATAAAAATGCTGTGGTTAGAAGGTAGAGAAAGAATGGAAGGAAGGAGTGTATACTTTGTCCCAGGGTTTAAACCCCCTGCCCCTGAGTCATCTGTATTGTTTCAGGTCATATTCTATCATGTACTGCTTGATATATGATACATCCTAGAAGACTATCCAAAGATCTTCAAATCCTTCTCTTTGTGAAAATTTTGCACAGGCAGTTACCTGACTAACCATAAAGTAGTAAATTGGTTAAATTAGAATACCTCACTCTACAAAAGCCTTTAGCAAAAATGTACAGCCGTATGATTGATGGTGGCCTTGCTGTAAATCCAAAATGGGTCACAATCCTATAATGCATTATTAATTGCTTCCCAGGATCGGGTTAAATCAGGCTTTCTGTATTTATTTTTTTTAATTGGAGCCAAAAGCACACAGCAAAAGGCATTCAGTGAAACACATAGGATAAGACACAAAGGATTATAAAAGCCTGAGCAAACGCCGATATGTCACTAAATGCATCTAAACCTCTTCCTTTTTCTTCTTGTTTTAAAGAAATTCTCCAACTTGATAGTGATTGCATTTGATGTACACTCAAGAAGCTCAAAGAGAAAAGTACCTATTTTCTCCAAATTACTTTTATACTGCCCCTACCCCCAAAGCATTTGTACATCTCTGGCTTCATAAAATCCCTGGAACTCTAAGTAGAATGAGGATTAGTACTGACTCATCCTGGCAGGTAGGCTATGGGGTGTCACTCCAGTGCTCCCCACAGCACTTGTGTGAAGCAAGAACTGGGCTTTCCCGGAGGTGAGGAAGACACTGACTAGCCTACAGGATCGCTACGCGAGCAATCCTCAGCTCATGCTTAAAAGCCACACTGTCTGTGTTCTTATTTTCTCTTCTCACTGACTGTGTTCTCCTTATTGGCCCAGACTATTCAATGAAGGCCAGAATAACTTTTCTTGAGTCAGCCAAAACCACTTTCCAAGAAGAAAATCACATGGAAGATAGCTCCAACAACTTGGGCGCCTTCTCCCTCCCTTGATTTCATGAGGGCACTGAGAAGCTATTAGTGACCTGAGCCGTCCCCAGACGGGAATCAAAAGAACTAACTTGTCAGGGAAGAAAGCCTGACTGGGGTCAACATGCTCCTTATAGTTTAGTTCCTAAGTGCTCTTTGTTTCTTTGTGTTCTGTGCCAATTAGTCCATCATGGTATGTCTCTCATGAGGAGAACATACTCATAAATCTAACTGGAAACCGGAACGTGGCATAACCATTTGACTATGGGAAAAATCGATTTGATTTATGAGGTATTATGAACCAGCGAGCCGTATTGTACTTTCTTCTCTGTTGCCTGGCTTAACTGCGCTGGCAATGAAGTCGGTCACTCAGCCTCACAATTGCAGGATTCATGGCTTGCCTCTAGCAGCGAGATGGGTCAGGGAGGACAGGGTGAAGAGCCTGAGGAAGAGCTGCTCCTTAATTACTGCTTATTTGAATATTAAATTATTCCTCATGAAAACAGCTAGATTCAGCAGTCTGTGGCTCAGGCTACATTTTTCTGTTAATGTGACCTGGAGCCCTGGCTCCTGAGAACTCTGAGAAAGCCCATGCTCATATAAATATTCTGAGGAGTCTTGTGAATCACAGGCAGGCAGCCATTTCCAAAAGGGACACCATTAGAAAGTCCTCACAATTCAGCTACTTTAAGGGAATTTGGTCTAGAGGGCACATTAAATACATTATGATTCCTCTGAGAATACATCCATGTACATATTTCTTACACTCCAAATGGCATTTGGTGGAGGCCAGTGACTTTCTTTCCTGTGGGTTTAGGAACAGAAATCTATTTTGCTTCCATTTGTATGGTGAATGTGGGTCAACTCAAAGTGGGGGAAACTTGTCCTCCCACACGGGTACCATCTGGGTGCAACCTTACTTTTTACAGTGAATTAAGAAACATTTTACCCAGTAGGTCACTTTCTGGATTTCCAATGGAAGTATTTTTGCCCAAAAGGGAATTACTATTGTCAAAGTTGTCTTTACGAATTGCGCTTGAGGTCAAATTAAGAACCGCCTTTGGGGCTCAATTACAGAATCATAGAAATCATAGGCCTTGAAGGAAAAATAGCTCTTTTGCTTCCTGTAAAAAAAGTCAAACTTGAACTTGTAAAGATTGAGCCACACCAAGAGCTAAGAAAGGAATATTTCCTCTTCTTTCTCTTATTCCAGGGCTGAATTTAACTAATGAAATGGAGCAGAACGTTCCACCCAGGAACACCATTTTTTTTTTAATATTTAAAAAATATGTTTAATGTTTAATTTAATTTACATTTATTTGATTACTAGTAAGTTTACATAATTTTAGAAATTATGTGTATTAGTTACTTGCTTTTTTTTTTTAATACTTTAAGTTCTAGGGTACATGTGCACAACGTGCAGGTTTGTTACATATGTATACATATGCCATGTTGGTGTGCTGCACCCATTAACTCGTCATTTACATTAGATATTTCTCCTAATACTAACCCTTCCCCAGCCTCCCACCCCCCGACAGGCCCCAGTGTGTGATGTTCCCCATCCTGTGTCCAAGTGCTCTCATTGTTCAATTCCCACCTATAAATGAGAACATGCAGTGTTTGGTTTTCTGTCCTTGCGATAGTTTGCTGAGAATGATGGTTTCCAGCTTCATCCATGTCCCTACAAAGGACATGAGCTCATCCTTTTTTTATAGCTGCATAGTATTTCATGGTGTATATGTGCCACATTTTCTTAATCCAGCCTATCATTGATGGACATTTGGGTTGGTTCCAAGTCTTTGCTATTGTGAATAGTGCCTCAATAAACATACGTGTGCATGTGTCTTTATAGCAGCATGATTTATAATCCTTTGGGTAAATACCCAGTAATAGGATGGCTGGGTCAAATGGTATTTCCAGTTCTAGATCCTTGAGGAGTCGCCACACTGTCTTCCACAATGGTTGAACTAATTTACAGTCCCGCCAACAGTGTAAAAGAGGAACACCACTTTCAAAGGAAGCACGATAAAGTGTGCTTCTGCCATCTCTGCAGAGGGCCCCACCCCAGAGCATTTTGGGAACTCCTGGTCATGAGGAAAGAGCAAGCAAAGAAGGGCTGAAGTGGGAATTGGGAACAAAACTCCCTGGGGCCAGCAAATGTGCCTCTCTCCAGGGAAAGTATATCAGGGTAAATCTCTAAATCTAAATGGGCATAGCAAACTTAGGTGTGTCCAAACGTAGGGCAGGGAGGTGATGAGGCTCCCAAGCAGTAGTGTTAATGATGAATGAGCTTTGAAAATGGGACCAGGCTTATGGGGCTGGCAGAAAGTACTTTTGACTGTAAGCCCCATGAAAGGCTCCATCTGTCTTATTTATATAGTGCTCTGTGCTCAAGGCAGGGCCAGCCACACATTAGGTAATACTTCCAATAACAATACTTGGAATGAACAAAATAATTGAGGCTCCCCAGTTGACAAAGTGAGAACACTAATGGGTATAATAATAGTTGCATCTGTCTCAAAGAGTAGTTGTTAACAGGTAGGATGGCATTTGTTAACATACATACGATGCTTAGAATATTGCCTGGCACATGATGATCTCCCCCTGG